>NC_071107.1:24355000-24502500 GCF_024256425.1 Clarias gariepinus
ATACCGTTGCCATGATGCTTGGTATGTTTCGTAGGTAGGAACAGTTTACCCCTAGCATCACACTGCTTACAATTTTACTTATAGTGTATTTCTTGCCTAGGCAGGCGACACACATGCCTTTCACATAATGTGAAAAATATGATTTATCAGACCAGACCAACTTCTCTCATTGCTCCTGAAAAGCATAAATTCTGATGCTGATTTGCCCAGTGTAGGTACTTTCACGGATGGGCACATGGGTCAGCATGGGTCCTCTGACTAGTCTGTGGCTACACAGTTCCATACACAGCAACCAGCGATGCACTGTCTTAAATTTTTCTTTCAGAACCAACATTAACTTTTTCCAGTACTTTTTTTACAGTAGCTCTTTAGTGGGACCAGGTCAGATAGGCTAGCATTCTTTCCCTATGTACCAACCTAAAAGCTCATGAGACTGTTGCTGACTCCCAGGGGGTCTTTCCTAAGACCATTTTTGTGTACCAGGAACACCTTACAAGACCTGATGTGACCCAGTTGTCTAGCTGTAATGTCAAAATCCTTATTCCTTATTTTTATTACAAAATAACGAGAGCTAGGTCTGCTTGATACCAGCAATCCACACTTTTGCCCGTTTTTGGTAACATCTAACCAGCACATACTGTACAAGGGTGTGCTTCTGAAATGTATATAACTTTAGATTGCACATAGTTTTTTACAAGACTTTTACTTCTTCGTTCTTGGGACTTTTTCGTGTTTATACTTTTGCTGTATAAGCACAGAAAAGGCAAGAGGCAATTGCTATTCTTGGCTTAAGTCATACATTACTTTTTATCAGACGTGCAATGCACACTGTGTTTATGTGCAAATAGCATAATAGAGACTGTAAAACAGAAGAAAATAGTGTCTGAATGGCAAAACTAATACTTAGTATGTGAAAGGTCAGTCTGTAGGCCTACAGTACAGAAGGTAGTCTGACAGTCTAGATGCGGCTGTGCTTTTGCGCACCCTACTGAATTATGGGCTGTGATGCGGTATTTATTTTTGCTCCTTGCCGCCGCTTCTTTCCCCATGGCTGGTTTGCAGTCGGTCACAAGTCATGTATTTGGTGGCTATAAATACTCACCACTTCCCTGCGAGGGGCCAGAGAGTGCAGGGAGCTCCGAGCCGTTGGGCCGAACTGTTGCATCTTTCTGGGGGGCTGGGTGTCTGTGCTTCAGAGGCCAGGCGTGGAGCTCCGTGGTCAGGCTGTTTTTGCCTCCCCTGCCTGGTCCATAATGAGTAGCTTCCACAGTGTGGCTGCAGCCCAGAAAAGACTTTTTGTAGGCTTACTCACTGAGTTGCTATGCTTAGAAGGCTCATCTAGCTAAAGGGGAAATTGGTATGTGTGTAAGTTCTTTCACTTAATGAATATGTTTATTTCTGCCACCTTTTTGTTTGTTTTGTTTCTTGGACAGTAAAGTTGGCGAAGTTACTTTTAAGTGGCGCATGATTTACAAGTTTTCATTTTTGTAGTACCTAAACACAAAACGCATATATCTGATCTCTTAAGTTGAGTGCATGCTACAAGATTTTATCTTTGATTTTTTTAGCACAGATTCATTTCAGGGCTTAGTGGCAAGCCCCATCCCCAGCTTGGCAACCTCTCGAGGAGCAATTCAGTGACGCAGTTCTCTCGGTCTCAAAGCTGTGTCAGATGCATTGAAATTTTCGAGTATGTTTGACTTCTTGGTAACGATTCATGCACCACTTGGTGAGGAGGATCCTGAGAAATAGCAAATGAAAGGCTAAAGAGGATTTAAATGTAGCCGCTCCCATACACAGCAGAACCCTGAATCCAGTTGAACCTTGGGCGAAAATGTAAGCACAGAAATATTGCTTAATTTTACTATTGGCATGCCATAGACAAGTGGTTAGCATAGCTAAAATAAAATCAAACACAATCTCACTACCTGCATTTCCCTTACCAATCATATTGCCATGTATATATATTTTATTATTAATAATTTTTTAAAATAAAACTACCCCCCTTGCCTTATGTCCATGTGTCTGTGGTGTGCCCAAAGTCAAAGATCTTGCACAAAAAATTGTGTAATGAGTTTTTTGCTAAATCTCAAATGCCATCGAGTCACTTTTGGTAATCATGTATTGGCTGCAGCACAAGGAAATGCATCCAGGGTATTGCATGGTAAAAGAAAATTACCTCTACTGTATTATCATCAGCAGGAACACTGCATTGCACATTCTGTAAGTTACTTCACTGATCAGAGGACAAAAGAACTTTGCATTTTGCTATACTTGCACTGTAGATGTACTGACTCTTATTCTTATCGCATTGATTCACCCCCCCAGCTCTCTCTACTCAATCTACTCTTTCTCTGCAGGTACTCTTTCTGCTGCGATCCTACTTTGCTGATGCCCATCGGCCCCAGACACCAGGAAGAGACCAGGACAGTGACTTCATCGGGGCCCTCAGGCCAAGAATTTGGCTGGCCACAAGGTAAACACACGTACACACCCTGAAAAAAGTCAGCCAGGTAGGTACCTTTTTTGCCAGGTAGACAGAAAAGGAACAACAGAACATTGAAGAAAAGTGCTTATGAGCTCACAGAGTTGCTTTCTTCACTGTTGATCAAACGTCTTTGCCAGTGCCCGTTTTTCAAGTGTCCTTCTGTCCTCGCTTGCATTGCAAAGCAAGAGTCAACATTCACTGGGAATGTACAACTTCCTGTAAACTTGTTATAGCAGGGAACTATTAGATAAACAAAACCACCCCGAGGTGGTGAGAGGACTTGTAAAGTGTAAATAAACTTTAGCAAGCGTTAAGGCACTACAGTTGACAGGAGTCTCCACCTCCTGGACTTCCAGTCATTACCCTGTCTGCAGTATTGACCCTGCACCTGCCTTTACACCACATGCAGAGAGTGATGAGATCATCTCTTCCTCTCTGAGGCAAGATTTCAAGGCGTTAAAGCAGCGAGACAAACCCTTCTGGTTTCCCCCCTTTGTGCCCCAGCTCACATTTCAAAGGTTGATTAGACTGATAACATTTATGTCCTCAGAGCAAACTGCACGTCTTAAAGACTCGAGCATGCCACAGTGCCCTGCTGATCTACTCGTGCTGCGCAAATAATACTGCTGCAGCGCGATAGAGACGAGAAATAAAATTCTTCTTGAATCTTCTCACTTTCTGTTCCTTACTCGCAGTGCAGATAAATAATGTACACAACAAAGTTCAGTTTCTGTGTTGCTGTACTTAAATAATTTGTTTTATTAATGCATAACGGACATCCACTCAGGACATCATACTGTTTTTCTACAGTATAATCGTATACTCTTACCAGATCCTTTTATTTGAAACATCTGTGTTGTTGCTTGTTCATGCAGTCATACATAAAATCTTGCAGATATTTTCATATGTTGACATGAATGATGACTTTGAAACTACATTTTATAACCAGGCTATTTGTTTTATACCTTAATTTAATTTAAACTATTTGCACTTTTAATCGAATAAGTACTCTATTTCCAGGATGTATATTCTGATTCTTAAATGCTGATCGAGAGGTCCAGCTGATGGAGTAAAGGTGAAAAATGGTGGCTAGCCTGGTGCCTGTGCTTGCCCAGGTGTTCGCTAATCCCTCCACTGGGCATTTGTCTGAAACATGGCACTCTAAATCAGAATATATTGGCTTAACTGCTCTTGGGTGGCCTGGAATCGAAGGGCAGGTGGAGTGCAGGATAGTTTACTAGTTTGCTTTTAGGAATATTCTTCAAACTACATACATTGATTTGGCCTTGGCTTACTTGACAAAGATAGGCGATGTCTTTTGTTCAGAGGAATGTATTGCTCCAAAATTCAATACAGTTCAAGCTTGGTTCATGGGGTGGGGGGTAGGAGACAGAAAGAGAAAGCGAGTCGGCTGCAGACGGGAAGGGTCATGCATCCGAAAGAGCGAGCGAGAGAGAGAGTGAGAGCGAATGTGTTAAAGTGAGCGTGTTATTAATATCCTAGTGATGAAATGCTGACGTCAGCCCTGAACACTGCAGCCCTTGTTCTCACACATGGCCACAGGCTTTCACTGCCCTGTGGTCTCACTCACATGCGAGCACACACACAACACTGTGCTCCACCATATACATAGTCACCTTACACACACATACACAGACACACACACTGTACTTTTGTGGCTGGTCTGGAGGCGACTCATAATTATGCATTCCCCTGTCCCACTATATGTGACACTGATGTCCCTGTCAGGACTTTCTTCAGTCTTGAGTCCTCTGCAGAGAGCATGTCGGTGGCTATTGTAGTCTAAAGCTTTACTCCATAGTTCAATGACATAGTGTAACTCCTAAAATGCTGGTTTGTTTTCACTATCACAAAAACAATCATGTTTACAAACATTTCTAACACACATTTTCTGTCTGCATATCAGACAAAACCCATGTCTGGTGACGAGGGGGACGATGCTGGACCTGCTTTCTGCTCTGTGTACATTTCATTCTGCTCCTGTCGAAGGTACGTTCCTCAGACATTCCAGGAAACACATGGTGCAATCCTGACCTGTCAGCATTTTCTGTTTAAAAAAAAAATCAACAACAAAAAAACAATTGTTAATCAGGCCCTGTATCTTGTGTTCAAATTGCCAACCAAGTTTTGGTTTGAGCAGTCAAACATTCCCGAGCACCTAACAGTAATACACGCATGCACAAAACAGGACTACAAATGTACAGTCACTCCATCACTTTCGGCACATTTTGTGTTTTTTTAAGTAAAGATAAATATTATAACTGGTAACTAGCGATGAGCGTTGGTAACTAGTCCATAATGGTTTAAGTAAACCAATCCATGATCACTTAATAATTAGTTTAACTGCACAGTACAATGGTTTTTGCACTTGTGTTTCTTGAAAATCATTCCTACCACAATTCACTATTACTACACTCAGTGTACATTACAGCGGAACCTTGGTTCACAAACATAATTCGTTCCTAAGTTCTGGTCATAAACTGATTTGGTCATAGACCGATTGTTTTTTTTTTCCATAGGAATACATGTAAATAGAATTAATCTGTTCTCTGTAACGATGATCTATATTAAACTTTTGCCTCAAGTATACAAAAATAATATAGCACTTAATATAAATGTGAGACTTTCTGATGTGAAGGAATAAGAAAGTAAGAGTAGTTTGTGTGCGCAGTGACGGAATGTTACAAGCTCAGTCATCTTTAACTCATCATCAGAGCAGTACAGTATTACTCAGGCCATTTTCTTCATATTGAACCGGAGAAAAAAAGATAATGTGCAAGTAATATGGGACGGGAAACAGTGGGGGGCATACAGTTGCTGGGAAAAATACTACAAACTTGAAGAGACACATCAAGGCATACCATAAAAATAAAAATAAATATTTGCCTCTTTTTGGTAATTATGCTACCACATGTTAACATAATTATGTTGTAATGTGCTTTTTATTTTATTTTATAGTTAAACCATTGCCAAACGCATTAAGCTAATAGGTTAGCAAATGACTCCGACCCATAGGAGCTATCCCAACAATAGTCTGTATATTATAGTGTATACATTTATATTTAAAAAAAAAAGTTTTAAAACACTTGACTAAACAAAAATAGAATAAGATTGACTAAATATAATAATATTATCATGAAATATGAAAATAGCTGACAATAGCTGGGTTAGTGTTTGGAAGAAGAGTCTCCTTCCAGATTAACACTGGATAATTCTCCTTTAGGGTTTTTGCTCTCTTTTTTGTTTCTTGGCCTCTGGTTCATACGTGGCAGTCGGTTTTACTACAAATCTATCCAGAAAGATTAGTTTTTGACATCATGTTACGTTCTGTTCGCCACAGTTTTGTTTGCATGATACTTCTCAGCAATGGCTTGGACGTCAATCCACTTTGCACAAAATATTTTATCATGTGTGCGATCCGCGACCGGAGACTGAGCAAAACTGATGCTGCGAGACGCATTAATGACTTCGTTCAGCTGATGTGGACAGTTTGAGATGGTGGTTCCTTGTATTGTCCTGAGGGGGAGTTCGTGAACAGAGACAAATCTTGGGCGAATTTGTTTGTCAGCGTTATACTTGTTTGCTTTATTCAGACTTTGTGCATTTCTTAGGAAAAAAATACATGTAACAAGCTGTGTTTTAGGATTTTAACAATTAAAATTGATGATAATCAATCGCTTAAAATCCACAGGAAATCAACTAATCATCAAGTATAATTAATCATTCCATCAATAACCATTAATTATTCTCGAAATTGCTTACAAAATTTTATTTAAACTGAATACATAAATCTAACCAAAGTATTCAGACGCTTAGCTAAACGCACTCAGATTGGGCATCTGGTTTTGTTTTTATTATTCAGAGATTTCTTGACAACTTGACTAGAGTCCACTTACAGCATATTCTGTTAATTAGATATCATTTAGAAGGGAACATGTGTGTGTTTGCGTATGTGTGTAAGAGAGGTCTCAAAATAAATAGTGGATGTCAGACCAAAAACTCCAAGGAACTCACCATAGACCTCCGTGCTTAAACTGTGTGAGACATTGATTTTGGCCATAAAACCAAAATACATTTTAAAAAGGGTCTAAAACTACAATTTTAAATGTTTCCAGCACAATTGGCTCCTTCGTTGTGAAATTGAAGGAGGTTGGAAACACCAGTACTCTACCTAGAGCTGGCCATGCAGGCAAACTCAAGAAAAACAATAACTCTAAGGCCAACTACATGCTGTAGTGGGATTAAAACAAACAGTTCTCTGCATAGCAGGTACTGTAGCATCTTAAAGCTCCAAGGTTTAATCCTGATTGCGCTTTTACACTAAGCATAGTTCCTTTATACCATGGCCAGGAATGATTGTTTTCCCATCCCCATTATTTTTCTCCGTACACAAGTACACTTGCATATTTTCATTCTCTGATACAGTAAAGTACAGTATGCATATGGGTATCTAACACAGAGAAGAAGAGAATGAACAAATCAATCTTCATGCTATGTCTTATAATGCTGTGTCTAAGTATGCCTTCCTACTTTATTAGCTATGGCTGTTGTAAGTCAAGAGGATGAGACTCTTTGGCTACACACACACAGATTTCAGAAGAGACAGATGGCACTGATGATGTCACGACCACTTCAGTTTTCAGGCATGGTTGGCTTTTATATCTGATTTGATCCATGTCTGAGTTTGCCATATTGTTCTCAGGAACGCTTTGGTACTTTGAACGCCAGCATACTCGGGCACGGTTTCCGTGAAGAGATTGTGTCCTCACTCATCAAAATAGACCAGACATCGCAGTCAAGTGTCTCGGGGCCCTAAAATGAAAATGCCCTTAGTGTGAAGTTTACATGTACTCTAAATGTCTGTGTGATTTCAGGTATACTTCGAAGACTGACTATGCTTAATTGTTCCTAGGTGTAACTACTTGGCTTGTTGAGCAGCAGGCATAAGAGTGGGTATTTCTGAAAAAGTTGTGAGAGAGAAAAGGGAGTTTAGGAGACTTGGAGTTCTTGGATAATGAAAGAATGCAAAACATTGCCTGTAGGAAGTGTTTGTAATGGTCACATTTTTATTGCAGGTGAGAACATCCTGACCCGCCTGACCTGCCAATACCGATATTTGTCAGATTACGGTTTTCTGATTTTCCCCCTGAGAATACCAAAAAGTGTGAGCACAAACAGCACAGAATCGTTAAAATCTTAGGATTATTGGCCGTTCACCAGTCATACTCCAATTGATTGGCGCGTCTCTAATGTAAATGCTATGCTCTCACACTACAGGATGTATTATTCAGTGGTGCAGTATGTTCTTACTCAAGGACAAGATTTTTTAAATTGTACACTGCCATATTATATTCATTTTTAACAAGTTAGCACAAATCTCAGTAGTCTCTGTCATAACACGGCGAATGGGACTTCCCTGAACAAAATGCCCTGTTTTACTAGCTGTTTTCAGGCATTTCCTATTTTCAGGCATTTCCCACTCAATTTTAGGCATTTCTGACACAAATGAGGGAAAAAGTAGAGTTTTGTGTATGAAACATTTGAGAATAGCTGTTTGAAATTTAGGAACTTCACAATTAATGTTTATTACAACTGATATTGAGCTAAATATGTAAGCTAAATTATCGCTGGTTAGCCAAATTAGCAAGATATTAATCTAGGATGCTAGAATCATTATTATGTTGCAGACGGGTACATACAGCAAAGTTTTTCCTTTTTGAACAAAAAAAAAAAAAAAAACAGGACTTGGATCCAGACCGAGTGCATGAAAATTAGCAGTCTTAGTGAGGCTACTAGCATAACTACTTCCATTAGCACAATGCACACATATAGCTCTGTAACCTTGGATGGTGAATAGCTTGCTAATACAGTTAACATATTTTTCTTTATCTTTTAAAAAACAGATGATCTTAGAGAAGAGATTTAACTTTATCAGTCACATTTTAGCTTTTACCCTATTCTTTTTCAGCGTTAATACCACTGTCCTGCTATAATACTCTGAGATTGGCTTAAAACTTTTCACAAAATGCCTTTTATTTATATATAAATATTATATATATATAAAGTGTTTGACCCCCTTTCGCCTCCAGAACTGCCCGAATTCTACGTGGCATTGATTCAACAAGGTGCTGAAGGCATTCTTTAGAAATGTTAACCCATATTGATATATTGATAGGATAGCATCTTGCAGTTGATGGAGATTTGTGGGATGCACATCCAGGGCACAAAGTTCCCGTTCCACCACATCCCAAAGATGCTCTATTGGGTTGAGATCTGGTGACTGTGGGGGCCATTTTAGTACAGTGAACTCATTGTCACGTTCAAGAAACCAATTTAAAATGATTCGAGCTCTGTCACATGGTGCAATATCCTGCTGAAAGTAGCCATCAGAGGATGGTTACATGATGGTCATAAAGGGATGGACATGGTCAGAAACAATGCTCAGGTAGCCCGTGGCATTTAAACGATGCCCAATTGGCACTAAGGGGCCTAAAGTGTGCCAAGAAAACATCCTCCACACCATTACACCACCACCACCAGCCTGCACAGTGGTAACAAGGCATGATGGATCCATGTTCTCATTCTGTTTACGCCAAATTCTGATGCTACCATTTGAATGTCTCAACAGAATCGAGACTCATCAGACCAGGCAACATTTTTCCAATCTTCAACTGTTCAATTTTGGTGAACTCGTGCAAATTGTAGCCTCTTTTTCCCATTTGTAGTGGAGATGAGTGCTACCCGGTGGGGTCTTCTGCTGTTTTAGCCCATCCGCCTCACGGTTGTGCGTGTTGTGGCTTCACAAATGCTTTGCTGCATACCTCGGTTGTAACGAGTGGGTATTTTTTTTTTATTGCTCTTCTATCAGCTTGAATCAGTCGGCCCATTCTCCTCTGACCTCTAGCATCAACAAGGCATTTTCACCCACAGAACTGCCGCATACTGTATGTTTTTTCCTTTTCACACCATTCTTTGTAAATCCTAGAAATGGTTGTGCATAAGAATCCCAGTAACTGAGCAGATTGTGAAATCCCCAGACCGGCCCGTCTGGCACAAACAACCATGCAACGCTCAAAATTGCTTAAATCACCTTTCTTTCCCATTCTAACATTGAGTTTGGAGTTCAGGAGATTGTCTTGACCAGGACCACACCCCTAAATGCATTGAAGCAACTGCCATTGATTAGATAATTGCATTAATGAGAAATTGAACCTAATAACCTAATGTTCCTAATAATCCTTTAGGTGAGTGTGTATGTATGTGTGGCTATATAGCTATTGGAAAATTGAGAAACTTCACTGTGTTCACTTCCTCATACGATGGGGTGAAAAGAGACTTGTGTATACCTTTATATAGTAAAATTGATGAGCATTTGATGTGATTTGCTTTAAGGGACAGCTTGTAAACAGTTTAAAATAAACACACAGACACATACACACACCTCATTTATTAATGCAATACAGCAATACATTATAATATCTTTATCAGGTCAGAGCTCTAAATATTTTTACATTTAAAACAGCATTTGGATTTCAAAGTGCAGTTGACAGAACCTAAAACAGATCCCCTGGAGGTCTCAGTGAGCATTTTCTCAAGATCCATCTCTCAGGTTCATACTTTGGCTAGTAATGTGTGCAGGACTCTTAAATCTCAGGACTCTAAAGTTAAAAAAAATAATAATAATAATTAAAAACTCTTTTTTTTTTTTTTTTTTTTTTTTTTTCCAAGCTTTATATCCATTATAAAAGTGATAACTTGTTTACTATTGGACACTAGTCTCATGCGCCCATCTGGTAGTAGTCTCAACCAGTGTTCCTGCCACCAGTTAAAAAAAAAAAAAAAGTGCTTCTTTTATTCATATTTTTTTGAAACCCATTTTGAATAATGTATTCATGTTTGGTTATAATACTCACTCAATCACTCACTTTACTCTGTATCAACAATTGCTTTGCCCTGCTGATGCTTAATTTTATTTATTCATTTTTTTTATTATCTTTTTTAGTACAGTAGGATCGATACAGCATGCACTAAGCCTCTCTTGTGCATGCTACAGCAAAAAGCAAAGGATTTATTCATTTATATATTTTTTTTTCAGAGCACACATGCTGGAAGTAAAAAAAGAAGTCAGACAAATGAGTTTTTTTCCCCCTTTTCTTTTCCTGGCTCAGGCTCCTAAGAAAGACTTTGAGCTGTATTGGACAGTTCCTGCATGAGCTCCCATCTGCTTTTATGGTGCTCCAGAGACCGCTGGCAGCGTGCGTGTGTGAGAGTGTATGAGAGGGGATTTCTCTGACGCTGCAGTGGTCGATCCGTACAGCTTTGTTAAACCTCTTCACTATATCCAGTTAAAACCTCGCCAGTAAAAACAGCGTCAGCTAGGTTCACCCTGAGCGTCTGTCTCTTTCTTTATCTGTCACACACAGGCTACCTTTCATTCATATAGACAACTTGGCCGTAGTGGCGTTTGAAACATTTATGAGGAAAAAACAAACTGGGTCCTTGAGTCATTGATTCAGGGAAAGCTATGTGTAGTCTGGTTTTGTTTTTAGACACAGTCGTTTTTATTGGGATGTTGGTCGACATCAAACATTTATGTCCTGCATTAAACCCTGTTGTGAGATTAAGTTTCTTGGATTTCTTTAAATGGAGTAAATAAGTCAGTGTTTATGGAAAACAAGCCATTTATCTTGAGTGCACGCACACGCACACACGGTGAAGGTATTTAGCTGGAGAGAGCTCTTCTACGATGGGAATGTGGCCTGCTCCTTCCCCACATGTGCTGCGAATGAGCTTCAGACCACTTGCAGTGTTCTGCTTTTTACAATCTGTGTATTTTGTGTGTATGCACATGTTGGTGGAGAACAAATATTGCCAACTAGAGACGGGAATATCAGAAAACTTTGGGGCTTGTGGGAACATTTGGTTGGTCTCGATGAAGAAAACAGTCCCCAACCTCCCCTGCAAAAATTTCAGCGTTAAATGTACATCCTAAATTGAACCAGTTGTCCAGGCTTCCTTTAAGATTTTTAGCTCTCAGTTCAGTCTGGTTGCTGAACCTGACCAGTTTTAGAAAAATGTTTTTTGTTAGTTAAGCCACACAGTGACATATAAATCAATCAGTATACTAGTGATGCTGAATGCTAAGTGGTTGGAACATATGAGAGGGGTTGTTGGAGGGAAAGAATGCACATACAGGTCTGTGGGCAGTGCCCCACTGGCATGCGGGCACAGGCTGATGAACGCTAACGACAGGCAGAGTGGGTCTGCGTGGGCAGCAGCTTCTGCAGGCTTCCTCAGTTAGCTCCTTCCATGATTGACTGAACCGTATGGAAGTATAACAGTGCCAAAATTTCCCAAAGCAAAATAGATTGTTGAATTACATGAACTGAAAAAAATAATTTTGCAGTAAAAATTTTTATTTTTTTCTGCTTTGCAATTTGAATTGAAATCCATGCAGCATTTACAGTGCTAGAAATTTTTGGGACTGCAATTTATTGTGGTTGTATATTTCAAATGAAAATGTAATTCAAGCAATGAAAAATATTTTTGAACAGAAATTTAGTAACTTGAATATTTTTGCATTGAATTTTAAAGTGTTAAAAATACAATCTTCATAATTTTTCAACTTCACAAATTCAGGTCTTCACATCCAGGATATAACAGGAAGAACAATGGATTGCCAATTGCTGCGGTCCGTGCCGCATTGTACTTTAAAGTGTGCTTCCTGCACCCTGTGCATCCTACTTTTCACGGAACTACTTGCCGATCGGAATGCAGCACTTCTAACTAATGGGCTGTGTTGTCAGTTGCCCAATAAATGTTATGACAAATAGCTCTGTTCACTTTTTACTGTTTCTCCTCTCACTGCCTCAACTCATTACCTCATCACCAAGTATTGGAATGTGTCATAATGTTGCGTTCACACTTTGCCGCTCTTATTGGAACATTTGTATAGAACTTTAGACAGTTTTTAGTTTATTTAAAAATGTCAATGTCTTGTCTCAGCTAGTCAACTAATTAGGTTTCTTAGTTAACTAGTTAGCTTTGTTAATTTAAGTTATTAATTTATGTTGCATGTAGCACTTACAAAGACTGTAAGACAAAGACTGTGGTTGGAACCAAAATCTCAAATCTCAAAGGACTGATCCACTGATCTAATATCCAGTCCTTGTTTCTTGGCACAAGCAATTCCATTCTACTTGTTGTTCTTCCAAAATAATGGCTTCTTTACTGCAATTTGTTAAGTTATGAGAGGAGGCTTAATTTTATACATAAATCCTCCACAGATTCAATTAAGTGCTGTAAATTGGTGGTTTCTAAGGCTGGTTATTATCATAAACTTGTCCTCTGCAGCCGAGCTAGCTCTTGGTCTTTCTTTCCATGGATGGTCCTTATGTGTGCCAGTTTCACAATAGACTGATTTTTTTGGTGACTGCATTTAGGGATACAAGTTATTGAGATTTTTTTTTTTTTTTGATTGACTGACCTTTGTTTAGGTTCGAATTGTGTGTTCTCCGTGTACTTGTTAGGTTTTCTCCGGGTGCGCCAGTTATCTTCCCCAGTCCAAAAACATGCAGATTGGCTTATTGGCGTTCCCAAATTGCCCATAGTGTGTGAACAAGTGTGTGTATGTGTGTGTCCAAGTCTCATGGGATAGGCTTTAAGACCCCTGTCACCCTGGATACAGGGTAAAGTTGTATAGATAATGACTTCAGTGAGTGATGACCTTTATTTCCTAATGTAATAATGGACTGTCTATTCTCGTTACTTAACTGAGTTTTTCTTTCCATAATATGGATACGTTGTATTAGTAATAGGGCTATTCCTCTACACGAGACAACTGATGGTCTAAAACGCATTACAAAAGTGCCTGGATTGAAAACCATTCCATGTGACTTCCTTGTGAAACTGATGAGAGAATGCCATGAGTGTGCCAAGTTGTCATTAAAGCTAAATGTAGCTGTTTTGGACAATCTTAAATATAAACATACATGCTTTTTCATAGTTTGGGTGTCTTGAATACTAATGTACAATTTTAAACATAATGCAAATAAAGGAAAATCACTAAAAGAGAATATGTGACCAAATCTTAGAGTGTGTGTGTGTGTGTATATGTGTATATGTGTGCATGTATGTGTGTGTGTGCAAATCCACTACATTTCACAATCCTTTTTATTTCTCTTTTTCATAGTTGGAGATAAATTACTTCTAAAAGAATTTAGCACTGTTTCATTTTTCTGCTCCAGTACTTTTCTGTCATCCCCCAGTCAGGTGTTCAGGAGTAATAGGGTGAAGTGTTGACTGTTTTATCGAAATATAAATGTGTTCTCGTACGTGTGGCTGTGTGTGTGTGGTTTTATTTTGTACTCTGGCGTTTGGTAGTTGAGCATGGTGGTCGAGGCGTCGGTTAGATCAGTTTTCACAATGAGTCAGCCTGAAGTGGTTTAAGATGGATGCGCGTCTCTGTAAGAAAGAATCTCCTTATGAAACTCGTAGCTACCCTCACTTCCCCCCCCCCCTTACACACATACATGTGCACACATACACGTCTTTGTTAAGAAGTGCCTTTTGTTTACTAAATGAATTATTGCTGTGGTGCTCCATTTTCCTGAGGCGCAGAGACTGAAACATATTATGCAATACAGAGTGTGACCATCACCCTGTCTCTCTTTCTGTACCTTTCTTGTCTTTTTTTTATTTGGAATGATGTTCTTTTTAATTCATTTCAGTGTATTTAATGTTGCCTAATCTGTTTTCATTTGATTCTTTGTGATGGAAAGCAGTACAGAGAGCATGTTCATACAGGTATTCCCAAGTGATGGGAAAGGCTTTTTTTCCTTTTTAAGGTTGTTGTTTTTCCTGTCCATTGTAGCACTCTGTGTCTGATTAGAACAAGTTTAGTCAGTTATTTCTTCCTACATAAACTGAGCCTATGAGGGATCTAGGTTTAGCATGAACAGTGAGCTGCACTGATGTTCAGACATTGTGCCATATTCTGATCACAATGCGCAGCATGTAAGTAAGTATAAGGGATCTCGCATACACTATATAGACAAAAGTATGTGGACATTTGATTTGTTGAATGTACCACTTCAAAAGAGTTTAAAAAGCATTATAATAGTAAATATTTACACCTTAGATATAAACATTTCCGCTCTCCTTAGAAAGGAGACGTCCATGAAGCAAGAGTAGTTAAAAACAGTTCCCTTACCAGCATATCTTTTTCTTCCCCCTTCTGAAAATAGGACAAAAAAAAAGAAGCTGCTTGTGTGACAAAGGACCTACAGAGCCCTTTACTCTGCATATTTCCCAATGTCGGAAAAAAAACTGCATCTGGCTGTGACAAGGCTGGTGACAATTTGTAGTGTCTCCTCATAGAAAACCATGTGATATTAACAATTACACACACATTTTTAATCAGTTAATGTGGAGCACAGGCCATACACGTTTTTGTGTAAATCTAGTACAGTGGAATCTTGGATTATGAGCATAATTTGTTCCAGATGTGGGCTTGTATACAAAACACTTGTAAACCAAATTTAATTTTCCCATAAGAAATAATGGAAACTCAAATTATTTGTTCCACAGCCCAAAAAAATAAAAACAAAAATAGTTAACACAAAATATTAAGTAAAAATAAAACAAATTAACCTGCACCTCACCTTTAAATTTTTTTTTTTTATAAATAAAAAATGCCAATGAGGTGTCCAATGATGCGCGAACACAGACACAAAGAGCAGGCTGATACAGAGATAGAATATGGATTTTTAACCTCTCTAATGAGACTTGCTTTTGCTTTACACACAAATGCATACAGACAAAATAAAATATGTTGTATGTGCACACACGTTGTCACAGTGTTATAGTAAACAGTACACACGTGCACGGATGTTGATTATACCAGTAAGAGACCCAGCAGGGGAGACAATTACTCACAATTCCACAGCACAAGAGGGAGAAACCATTGGCTCAGTCGTGATCACGTGACGCTCGGCGTCAAAACAAGAAGCGCATGCGTGATGCATAATACTCGGTACTCGTGAACCAAGACTTGTTAGTTTTCCATGTCAATATTTATTAGAAATCTTTGCTCATCTTGCGGAACACTCGCAAACCGCGTTAGTCACAATCCGAGGTTTCACTGTATACAGTCTTAGAATAAAGTCTTTTATTTTACTATTTATTTAATAAGTTAGCATAGGTCTCAGAGCTCCTCCAAAGTGCTCCCTGTATTTTACCCATCAGAACATGCCCTTTCTGTCAACCAAGCATAAAAACAAAGAAATTGTCCGGGACAGGATTGTCTCGAGGCACAAATCTGGGGGAGGTTACAGATAAATTTCTGCTGCTTTGAAGGTCCCAATGAGCACAGTGGCCTCCATCATCCTTAAGTGGAAGAAGTTCGAAACCACCAGGACACTTAACAGAGCTGGCCAGCCATCTAAACTGGCTAAACTGGGAGCGATCAGGGGGGGAAGGTCCTTAATCAGGGAGGTGACCAAGAACCCGATGGTCACTCTGTTAGAGCTCCAGAGGTCCTTTTTGAAGAGAGAAGAACCTTCCAGAAGGACAACCATCTCTGCAGCAATCCACCAATTAGGCCTATATGGTAGAGTGGCCAGACGGAAGCCACTCCTTAGTACAGTAAATGGCACATGGCAGCCTGCCTGGAGTTTGCCAAAATTCTCAGGTCTGATAAGACTCTCTGGTCACTCTACCATATAGGTCTACAGGCAATTCCGTTGACTTCATGCTTTGTTTGTGCTCTGACATGAACTGTCAACTGTGGGACTTTATATAGACAGGTGTGTGACTTTCCAAATCATGTCCACTCAACTGAATTTATCTCAGGTGGACTCCAATTAAGCTGCAGAAACATCTTAAGGATGATCAGGGCAAACAGTAAAAAGTAATGCACTGTGAATACTTTCCACTGTATTTTGTGAGTGTTTCCACTGTGCACACTGCAGACTGTAAAGTCTGAGTCCCTACGCAGCTGATACCAGTCATCAATCACTAACTCTTATACTTCTCTTGTTCTTAGATTGTCAGCTGAAGAAGCTTTGTGTGGAGACGTTAACCATCCTCATGGACTTTGAGCTTGTGGCTCCACGTGGACCTGGTGAGGTCTATCTCTCTGGCCCTGGGGCCACCCAGTACCTACAGAGTCTGGCCTATTTAGCAACCAGCATCGCGATGGAGTCATCAGCACTGTGGAGCGCACTGGAAGCAGAGGGGACACTGAAGGATCTCCTGAGTTGCTTGCTCCGCTGTTCGCATTACGAAGTGAGGTATCTCACACTGAAGTGTCTCCTGGAGAGACTGCAGACGAACAAGGACCAACGGTCTCTACCCTGCAGCCTTAGTGTTTCCACTATAGCCGGTCTGGCATTGCATGAGCCACATCCCATGTGTCTAGCAAAGGTGAGAATATGCAGTGATTGTGATTTAAACAAGAACACATATTTTCCTAAACCTGAAATGTGGTTAGGTCTTCATGTAAGTTCAAAAATAGGATGTATAAGTTAACGATACAAAAGAAGGTTTTTATTTTTAAAGAAAAATCATTAAAAAATGTATTATTGTTGCCAAAAAAAAGTAGGTGACCCCTCACTTTCAGTAACAGATTTGTATTCATTGAACAGCACAAACTTCAACCAATGTTTTTTTGTTATTCTCTTCTGCCTCAATTTAGTGATGTTGGTGTGGTTCCTTTCATAAACACTGCTTTTGAGGTCCTTCCATAACTAGTGGGTTAAGGTTTGAGCATTAAGATTTGGACAGTTGAAAATTGTTAAATTTTTCCAGCTTGCACCATTTTTTAGACTTTTGTGTTCACGCTCATTTTCCTTCTTGATGCATGATCCATAGACAGATAACCCAATGCTCTCTGGTAAATTTGCTAATACGATCCAGAATTCATAAGTTAAGCAGTTATAGCAAGATCTCCTGGCCCTTGGCCAACAAAGCAGCCCTAAACCATGACACCTCTAGCTCGCTGTATGTACTGTAAAGAGGTCTTCAGATTATGTGGCTGTTTATGAATGAGAGACAGCTTTACACAGGTCATGTAGTGTGTGCAAACATGCCACATATAAGGTAAGGAGACAATGGTGAGGTGTTTATTAAAAAGTGTCCTATTTCAGTTTTTCATAACCCCTCTATTATTCCGCTCTGCTGTTATCCTTATACACAAGCATCAGAGCAGCTTAAAGCATGTGTGCATCCACATGTCCCTGCACACACATGGTGTGTGCATGCATGCGTGTTTACCATATGTGTATGTGCGCTGCTGTGTGTTTTATTGGCCATCAGTTAATGTTTAAAAGGCTGCTGTGAAACTGCTCCCACTTGCTAAAGGGACTTGCTCTGGCCTAGTTTCTATGGTGAGCCCTCTGTGCCACTAAAGCATTCTGGGAAGTAAAGCAGGAAGAGGAACACTGGGATGAGTGTTTCACTCATATGGGTTTAACAGTCAGGAGGTTTTCTGTAGCAATACAAGACCTCGTGCTATTTTTTTTTTTTTTTTTGCTGACAATGCTTATGAGCCATGTGTGTTCTACATTAGCCAGCTTATGTGGGCTGTGAAAGACTGCTTGAATGACTTGTATGAAAAATACAGTAAGGAAAGTAGGCTGTTTGTTTTTAAAATATTGAATTGCTTTAATAAAATTTCTTTGAATTTAGTTTCAGGCCAGTTTTAGTGTTATTGTCTGTTAATTTAATTTTTTTCCGTTCCCATTATATTCCATAATTAATATATATACTTAAACTTGAAGAATTTAATATACATCAGTTGTAAGGTGATGGTGGTAGGTAATTTTACTCTAAAAGCTCACTTACCAATAATGTAGTTTAACAAGTTGCTCCTATTTCCTACTGATAGCTCTATTTAAATTTCCTATAGCAATACAGGCTAAAGAATTATTTACCTATTTAGCAGTAGGTGTGTTTACATGGACCCTAATATTCCACTAATAATAGGAATAATAAACCAGTTGGAATAAAACGCATGTAAACACCTCAGTTAGACAACTCTCAGCCAGAGTTAGTAAGACGGGTGGTGTAAACCTTTAATCATCCATTCAATAAGTAAATATTGGCCATGTAAACACTTGATCCAATTGTTTTTCTCTTGTCATCTCTTGCCCCATGTAGGGGTAATATAATATAGTTTCAAAGGCGGAAATTTTGCTCTTAGTATTCTCCCTGAGAACAAGTCTCTCCCGTCAGTCTTTTTAATCCACCGAGTCTGTCTGAGGGAAGGTCACGGATTAGCTCACCATCAGAAAGTCTGAAAATATGTGCAGCCTAACTTCAAAGTTAAAGAACAGTACTACTACTTCTATTAGATTTTCTCCAGATTACACACACAACAGACAAACACTTTGTGTCAAAGCAAAAGATTTAGTTTAATGCTTTGAACATGTAGACACACTTCAGATTAGTGTCCATGTAAATAGTTAAGTGTAAGCTTTAATCAGAAGGATTTCACTCAGTTTGAATAAATAATGTCCATGTAGATGTAACTAGTTTACATTATTTTAATTAATTGATTTTTAAAATAGTTTCCTGAAAAAATGATAATAACAATTTTTTACTCCTTTTAGGCCAAAGACTTTGGACCAAAGACTAGTAAACCCTATTTAAAAAAGGTTTATGCCATTTTTGTTAATTTTGAAAAGCAGCCATTAAAGATAGGCATAAACCTAAAGTTCTAACAACACCTTCATGCACCAGTTCTCATCAGCTCAATGTGAGTAATGGAAGTCAGCATGTCCTTGCCTGCTCCGTGACCCGTCATATACAGTACAAGCAGAAGTAAAGGCAGTTGTTGGGGTTGTACGGTGCATTTTTTTTATATATGCTGCCCGGCTTTAAAAAAAAAAAAAAAAAGTCACTATTTCAAATGGGTCAAACTATTGGGCTGCATCAAGCAAAGATACCAACTGTGATTTGAAATTACTGGAACTGGGCTAAGAACTTTTCACATGAACACATGGTGAAAGTGGGAGCATTTCCATACGCGCAGTGTGATAAGAACTAAATTTGAATTGAAACTAAACAGCTGTGTGGCCATAGGAAAACGATTTGGTAATGAGACTAATTAAAAAAAGTCAAAAAAAGATACTCCTGAAAACATCATCAACGAAGGATATACAGTACAAGAAAGAGAAAAATTTTTTTGCAAGAAGCGCTATACATCAGAGCCTTCTTTTGTGTGTATACGTAAAGATAGACACAGCTGGGTCTGAAAACAGATGTGTTTGACTTTTGGAAATGTGGAGGACAAAGAAAGAAAGGGAAAACACTGCTAAACTTTTGTCTGCACTGTACCAAAGCAAGAACAAGAGAAAAAGACAGCCCGCAGTGATGGTCATGACCATTTCCTAAACACCAGCTATGGAATTGTACAAACATAATGAATAAAAACAGTGGCAGGTACATACAAAAAATTAAGCAGACAAGCAGGTCTAGGTGGTGAGACCAGTAGTTACTAGGATGCCAACTAGGATCAAACAAAGTAAACTGTATATTTATCCAGCAGATAAGATCTCCAGTAAATTCTTGAATTGAATTGGTGTTGATTTAATTTCCTGTTCTCAGCAGTTCTGAATCTTTCTAATTTGTTAGAGATATTTTAAAGAGAGAGAGAGAGAGAGAAGGCCTTTATTTGTCACATATACATTACAGCACAGTAAATAGTTATTATATTTTATTATATTACATTACATTATATTATTCACTTGGATGACTCTTTAGGCTTGGCATAATGCCCCAACAGGGACAGCTTGGTTGTGATGGGGACTAAACTCCTGGTCTTTAATCGACCTTAACTTATGAGCCACCATGGCCCTTCGTAGAATTTTACATGTACTATGGACACTTCACATACCCCCTATCCACCCTATAATTATCATTCTTGTACCCAATTAACATTAAACACTTGAATTTGTACGTTATGTTGTCAGTCAGCTTTTTTCCCACTTTAAATTGTTTTTGTCTTTCCCTCAGATTCTGCAGCTTCTCTCAGTCCTCCCACTGTCCTCCATCCTGCCATGGCAAGACGACGGTATATGCCTAACTGACGACAAGGCACTAGACTACCTCCTCTCTGTAGCAGAGACCTCCACATACAGGTGACAGTTTGACCAATGTCCAACTCTGACTCAACATTTTATTCAATGTTAACAGTGTGGTCAAAAATCAGCCAGTGGTGAGAACATTTTTGGCTAGCTTTGCATTAGCCACTCCCAGCAAAGATTTCCACCGACAGCAAAAACCCACCGGCCTACTTAGTTCTGTCTTGAAGAACACCCGATCCTGATGAATAGCAGCGGTTAGGGTTGTGGGTATGACCACAGTGGTGGCAGAAGGTCGTTCATAGTCTGCTCCCAGGGAGGAAGGGCGCAATGGTTTCAGATGTGGGCTTCTACCATAAAAGAGACCACACATGCCTGTGGTAAGCAGCTCCCCTGTATACGCCAATCATCCATTCACAGCCGAGATAGAGCATGAAGGATATTGATTTTCACCGTTTTCAGTCTCTTGGCTACCTCCATGTGCCTTGTGTACCTGTGGTTATCTGCATGCGCTTGCACAAAAAGATCCGCCTGTTTCTGTAAGGGTGTGTGTTCATATCTACATGCCTGTGCATATGTGTGTAAATGGGATTGCTTGTGTGAGTGAATCTTTGGGTCATGCACCTGGCAACAGGTGTGTGTCTGTGTGTGTCTGTGTGTGTCTGTGTGTGTCTGTATGTAGTAGATGGTTGAAGGGACCTCGAGTCTGACCTACAGGCACCGTCCCATTTCAGGTCTGTATGAATGAACACACACCCTGCAGTATAAAATTACAAAAGGCCTTTCTGTCTAAAGCCGAAGCACCCCTTGGCCTGATCACTGTTGAGAAATGGACTTGGTGGCATTGTTGTTCTCTGTGACACGACGCCTGTATTTTGGAGTGCGGCAGTTGCTCTGTGATTAAGCAACAGCATAGTACTGGCACTGTGAGCGTGATTGTGTAATGTTGCCGCACACTTGTCCTTTGACTCGCGTTACATTCTGAGGCGTTGTGTAACTGCACATTTGCTGGGGGAGTTTTAGTTCAAGCGCTCTGTAGATGAGCGCATGGTTGTGTCCCACCTGTTTTATGACGCGGGCGGTTTTGTGAAAGGCCACATTTGTGACTGCTCCGAAGTGGTCTTGGTGCTTTCAATAAACATAACCACTGTGTGTGGAAGTATCAATGTGGTGCTTGTTTGTTTATTTACTGTACGTTAACAGACTTTGCATACCATGTTGTAGCATTGCATAACCTCTTGTATGGAAAGATATAATGATTTACCTGTGTGTGTTTGTGTTTTAGCTTGGAGCTACATTGTGCTGCCCTCTCCTTGGCCTCTGGACTGGTGGTGCACCTGGCCAAAAAAATGCCGTTGGTAAGGAAGACAAGTGGGAAGGAAGGAGGGACTGAGGAAAAGAAAGAGAGGGCCATTGTGTGGGAAGGACGTGCGGTCATCGGAGGACTAGACGCTGCTTGAATTCTATATGACATTATCTATAGCAGATTTTACATTAATTTTATATAAACACCAGCCACACTTTCTTGCTCTTGTGAGGTTAATAAGATATAAAAAATGTGCTTGTTACAGAAAAATTGGAACATACATACTCCTGCATCCTGGCTGAGAAGACTTTAATAAATGTTAAAGTCTACTCACTATAAAAATTCACCATATAAATGATTTACATTGAAATTAGCACCTCAATATGAAGCTTTATTCCGACTATAAATATTTCATGA
This sequence comes from Clarias gariepinus, assembly GCF_024256425.1. Lineage (NCBI taxonomy): Eukaryota > Metazoa > Chordata > Actinopteri > Siluriformes > Clariidae > Clarias > Clarias gariepinus. Next base: position 24,377,316 of record NC_071107.1, read on the forward strand.
TGCAGACGAAACTACTCTTAGAGCCCTGCTGGTATAAAAAAATTGATCCACACCTAGTGTTTAACAGCGCTGTTGTATTTATTTCACATGCAATATGCAATATTTTAACTGTAAACATAAGGACTTGCATAGTTTATTATTCATATTTATATATATATATATATATATATATATATATATATATATATACACACACACACACACACTCGCCTAAAGGATTATTACTAAAACCATACTAATACGGTGTTTGACTCCCTTTCGCATTTAGAACTGCCTTAATTCTACATGGCATTGATTCAACATGGTGCTGAAAGCATTCTCCAGAAATGTTTGCCCATATTGATAGGATAGCATCTTGCAGTTAATGGAGAGTCATGGGATGCACATCCAGGGCACGAAGCTCCCGTTTGACCACATCCCAAAGATGCTTTATTGGGTTGAGATCTGGTGACTGTGAGGGCCATTTTAGTACAGTGAACGCATTGTCTTGTTCAAGAAACAAATATGAAATGATTCGAGCTTTGTGACATGGTGCATTATCCTGCTGGAAGTAGCCATCAGAGAATGGGTGCATGGTGGTCATAAAGGGATGGACATGGTTAGAAATAATGCTCAGGTAGCCCGTGGCATTTAAACGATGCCCAATTGGCACTAAGGGGCCTAAAGTGTGCGGCAATTATATATATATATATATATATATATATTTTTTTTTTTTGCTGTGTGTGTATATATATATATATATATATATATATATATATATATATATATATATATATATATATACTCAGCAAAAAAAAAACATCCTCTGACATTCTACTGTTTTTACTTTCAGTAAACTTAATGTGTAAATATTTGTATGAACACTAAAAGAGTCAACACCATAAGACATAAACTAAAAATGTTTCACAGTGTGTCCCTGAATGAAGGGAGGCTCAAAATCAAAAGTACCAGTCAGTATCTGGTGTGGCCACCAGCTGCTTGAAGTACTGCAGTGCATCTCCTCCTCATGGACTGCCTATTGAGGACAGTCTGAGCACTGATGGAGGGATTGTGTGTTCCTGGTGTGACTCGGGCAGTTGTTCTGGCCATCCTGTACCTGTCACGCAGGTGTGATGTTTGGATGTACCGATCCTGTGCAGGTGGTGTTACACGTGGTCTTCCACTGCGAGGATGATCAGCTGTCCTTCCTGTCTCCCCGTAGCGCTGTCTTAGGCGTCTCACAGTGCGGACATGGCAATTTATTGCCCTAGTCACATCAGCAGTCCTCATGCCTCCCTGCAGAATGCCTAATGCACGTTCACGCTGATGAGCAGGGACCCTGGTCATCTTTCTTTGGGTGTTTTTCACAGTCGGTAAACAAGTCTCTTTAGTGTCCTGCGTTTTTAGAACTTTGACCTTAATTGCCTCCTTACTGTAAGCTGTTAAGTTTTAACGACCATTCCACAGGAGCATGTTAATTAATTGATTATGGTTAATTGAACATGCATGTAAAACATTGTTTAAATCCTTTATGATGAAGATCTGTAAAGTTATTTGGATTTTTACAACATTATTGTTGAAATACACAGTCCTAAAAATGGGACGTTACCTTTTTTGCTGAGTGTGTATATGTATGTATGTGTGTATATATATATATATTAGTTCAATTGTGTTAGAAAAACACTGCACCCCACAGATATTATTCGGTGATTCTTTCCATAAGCTTCTTCCTGTTATGTTTAACAAGTCTGAATTCACTTAGATCTAGGACATGCATAACATAATATTCCAATAACTATATTGTTAGAGTCATGAAGTAACCCAGTTTGCGACTAAAATAATGTGTTGCTTAGTCACATCCACGATGCCTGCAACATTCTTAGGTCAAATGCATTTCCAAGAAGTTTTTTTTTTTCCCCTGGTTGTCTGAGACCATAATTTACAGCTATAGTTCTACTAAAGTATAGTGAGGAATTGTATGAGTTGCTTTAAGGCTGAACTTCTTTCGTGTACATCATATTTAGACTCATAGGCACAAATTTAAAAAATAGGCACAATGCAAAATACGGCTCAAAAACAAAAGAATTTTATGTACATCATCTTTAATATTTAAATTAGTTCTATTAATTAAGTAAAACTTTTACAGTCTAGATTCGTTACACAAAGTGAAATATTTTAAGCCTTTTTGTTTTAATTTGGATTATAATGTTTAACAGCTCATTAAAACACAAAATCTAGGATCTCTATTTCGAGTTTGAGTTAATTACTATTTATGGCGAATCATTTACCACTAGGAGGATAAGCCACAGGTCATCACTGAAAGAACTGGCTTTTCACAGACTGCCGTATCGAAGCATATTCGTGGAAAGATTAATAGAACGGAAAAGTGTGGTGAGGAAAGGTGCACAATCAGCAGGGATGACTCCGGTCTTGAGAAGATTGTCAAGCAAAGCTCATCCAACTTGGGATCGCTTCACAAGGAGTGGAGTGAGACTGGAGTCATTGCATCAAGAGCCACCATGTATAGACATCTTTAGGAAATGTTGTACAGTTGTTGCATACATAGTATCAAGCCACTCATGAATCAGAGGCAGTGTCTGAAACGTCTTGCCTAGGTTGAGGAGAAAAAAAACTGGACCGCTGCTTAGTCTTGTTTTCACATGAAAGACAATTTTGCATTTAATTTGGAAATTAAGGTTTCAGAGTATGGAGAAAGAGAGTAGAGGTACAGGATCCAAGTTGCTTGAAGTCCAGTGTGTAGTTTCCACAGTCAATGATGATTTGGGGTGTCATGTCACCTGCTGCTGAGTCCAAAGTTAATGCAGCGGATGTACCAGGAGATTTTAGAGTGCTTAAAACTTACACTGCCGTTCAAAAGTTTGGGGTCACTTTCTAACTCCATGATCGTTCCTGATTTTTATTTCTTTCTACATTGTAAAGGAATGCTGAAGGCGTCCAAAAAAATTCATTAATCTCCTTTGAACAGTTAATATTGAGATGTGTCTGCTACCTATGCTCTGTAAAGACTTCATAACGCCTCTAATCTGAATGGTCATTTTTCAGGCTGATAACTCTAAATTAACTTTTCATCTGCATCAGAGGTTGGTTTTGGTCTCACCCCTCCTGGGATGGCCTTTATGAGAGCCAGTTTCATTATGGTGCTTGATGGATTTTGCAAATGCACTTGACAATACTGATCTTGCAAGAACTATTACAGAAAGGCTGACCTCTGTGTCATAAAATAACAACTGTTGTTTTTGTTGTTGTTACGTAATTACCTAATTCCATGTTATTTTATAGTTTTAAAATCCCCAGTTTTGTTGTATAATGAAAAAAAAGGAATCACTAAACAAAAACAAAGACATTTGCAAGTAACCCCAAACTTTTGAACGATAGTGTACGTCTGCTGATAAGCTTTATAGAGATTTATTTTTCCAGCACCACTTACCACCTTCCCATAGTTCCAAATCTACTAATAAATGGTTTGCTGACGATGATATTACTGCACTTTATTGGCAAGCCAGCACACCTAACCTAAACTTGTATAGAATCTGTGAGGTATTGTCAAGAAGGAGGTGAAAAACACCTGAATCAATAATACAGATGAGCCGAAGGCTGCCATTAAAGCAACCTTTTCATTTAATAACGCATCAGCAGTGCCACAGGCTTATCACCGCTATGCCATCCTACACTAATGGAGTAATAAGTAAAGGAGCACTAAAGTATTGAGGGCATAAATGAATGTTCAGAACTTATGTATTGTAAATCACTTTTAAATGAATGAATCTTGAAAATCTTCTTATATTATTAATAGATTTTTTATTTTAATCAACTGCAAGCTAAATTAAATTGAATGTACCAATTACCATGACCTTTCTTATTTTTTATTTATATGTGCTTTGTTTATTCGTACACAATATATGAACAGAAGGTTTTGTGAGCTGTCTCTGGACAGATTGGACCATTGGGGTTCCTCAGAGTTTTTTGTTGGGAGCTGTTTGTGTTGATGCAAGTCATTGAGATGTTTGTGAACAGTCTTTAGGCGATTAGCTGCTAGGTGTTAGGTGATGTGGAACGTGCAGCTGTGAGTAAACCTTATTTACTTGGGCAGTTAAGTATCACTGCAACTCACAATACCACACAGAATACATCATATCGGGTGGATTTATTAAATAGGATTATTATTGTCATCATCTGTCTGCGCATTTCCAATGAAACGTCACCATCACTCAAACGCATAATAGTATAATAGAAAATTATTAAAAATTGCATTCTAAATATAATACATACACAAGATAAACCCTGCATGTTCTGTGTACAGGGGGACCCTGTTAAGATTGTAGAGGCTCACGCCACCCGCTGGGTGGCGCTGGTGACCCAGGACTGTAGTGAGGAGCAGCCAATCGAGGTCAAACAGGCTGCGGCAGAGGTGCTGGTGAAGGTCACACCCACCCTCTTGACCTCTGCCAAACTGCATATGGGTACGTGCCTGTCCATTCTTGGGAATCTGTGTGCCAGTGGATATGAAAAATGCTCTGAGTACATGTGTCTGTTTGTGTATGTGTGGCAGGTATCACCCACACCCTGGCACTATGGCGTAGTCTCTTTACCTTACTGCAGGACGAGGACCAGGACGTAAGAAACAAAGCTGCTGACTTCATCTGTCACTTGCCAGCACATCTTATCACCACAGGTACACATGAAAAAGTATATGTAAACACACACACACAATATTGAGTACTTAAAAGTCTTGGAAGTAGGTAGGAGGGTCCAGTTTCTGTAGATGCAGTATTAATAGCACAGAACTCGGATGGGGGTTGATGTTTTTTTAGCAGGGGGTGGGGAGGTGCCAGTTTCTTTTTACAGCCTCCCTTGACAGCAAAAGAACAGAGGTGTGGAAGAAAGGAGGAGGTCCAGCAGGCTCAGGGCTTTGAAATAAAGGTGTCAGACTTGGAGATGCAGAGAGCAGGAACGACCCGGTTTCACAGATCGGTCACATCAAAAACCCTGTCCGTGCCGGGATGTCTGTCTGCAGCATGTTGAGCAATTTCACACACCTTTTACAAACACCTGTTTTTTCTTTTGTTTTTGTTTTTTATAAATGGGGGAGGTCAGTTGGTGTTAGCCAGAGAGCCGTAGCTGAACGAGGTGTAATATCCTTGAAATAGTTGTGATAGACAGAGCAGTGTTTAGAGACCAAGCTTAACTGCTATCCTGTGCTTTGTATTCTCCACATGCAGTTTATCAAATTAAACAAGTTACTGCCACTTACTGTTCTGTTACTTGTTTAAAGTACAGCCAAATGTTTTTCAGCTTTTTGGGAGATAAGTCTGAGAACATCAAAATAAAAGAGATCAGATTGTTTCATAGGAAAGATGAACATGTTTAACCATTTGGAAGTGTCCAGGGCCGACTCTCTTTTTTTGAATTTGTTTTAATAAAGCACATGTTGTCTGATTATAATAGGCATGATGGTGCACTAATAATTAATTTGTGTTGTGGCTGCAACACGCATCAGTAAATTCACAGATGAGTTTGAACTTCTAAACTCATGAGCTTATTATAACCCCTGATCTTCCCTCGTTCCGCTGCATTAACCGTTTCTAGTCATAAGCAAGAATAATTCTTAATTCTATTCAAACTATTTGAATGCAAGGTTATTGCTTTAGTAATGACTGAATGGGAAAGTTGTTTTTCCCATCAACATGTCCAAGTTTAACATTCCAGTCCAGTATTTCGAAATGGATTTTAAAAAGCCTTAGCCTCTTTAGCCAGTGTTACCCAAGTTGTCTATGTTGTTCTTGGCTCCCCGATAAATATTGAGAATGCATTAAAGGTTAAAGAAACTTTAGAGCTGCTAATAAAATAATTTTAACAATACTGTCCGTCTGTTCTAGCCTTTATTATAGTCATAAATGCCCCCCAAAAACACATCTGAACTTATCATTGGATTATCTGTCTAGTAAAACAACAGCTGCCTTGTCTGGCTAAAGGCTGAACAGGACATGTGGATCTATTTGGCAGTCATTTGACTGTAGATGCGATTCCTCTGCTCCCAAACGCTCAGGAACTGGCCAAGCGAAAATTGGTCTTTGTAGTTTCCTTGCACTTAAGGTGTTTCAGTCATGTACTCATAAACAAGGCCTTTTAACTTGAGCACACATGGGTGGCACTCTTTTTAGACAGGTGAAGGTGTAAACTGTCTAACAGTGAGTTTGGAGTTTGCATTGAAGTGTCGACGCGAGACGATGTCTTCTGATGCAGATGTCCTGATCGGGGGATCTTCTACCGTTCCAAAAGTTACGTTTAAGAATAAATGAAACTTTAGTCATGTGACATTCAAATTATTCTTTAAAAAAAATTACTTGATCACAACAAAAGAATGGCTGGGTATTTGCCAACCCCATTAATTGTTAATGTGATAGTATGAACATATAACATAAGTGTTTTGATTTACATAATACCAAATACACTTCTAATTTATGCCATTCACAATCTTCTAATATTAGGAGTTGTCTTTAGCAAAGATGTGTTTGTGTTTTGCGCACTACCCAGGTTTCTGTTCCCGTAGGTCTCTGGAGGAAGTCAAAGCTGTAAAATTTGTTATTTTTCTCACCTTGATACCGCTCTGTTTCACACCCACACTTCCTTTCCTCAAGCTTGCACACCTACATTTCCATGCTGTTTGAAACTCAGTGAGAGTGTGCACACACTAGACATGAGAAAAAGAATGCCACATTGTGTTCACTTCTTCCAAAACACTTTAGTCAACAAAGTTACAGCAGTTATATTACACTTCCTTGTTTGAAGCTGTATTTGTATTGTAAGTCTTGTAATGTCATCATGCCTGTATTGTGCGAAATGTACAAATAACAGGCTCTGGGATTCCACCTTTAATGTCTGAATCGAAGTGAAAAGAGGAAAAAGAGAGTTTTTTCTGTGCATTCTTAATTAATGTTGGTTGTACGTGTGTGTGTGTGTAAACTCACGTTTTCATGTTCACACAAAAACGTACACAGGCCGCCTCGGAACACGCTGACACATTCTGTGCTGTGGATGTCTCTGATTTCAATGCCATTCCAGACAAACACTCCCTCCTTTCTTACCCCTCCTTTCCATGGACAGACACCCGACACTCGGCCAGCTGCAGCGCCTCACATCCTGAATTCGCCGCACACCAAAGCCCCTCTCTTGTTACTCAAAAAGTTTTTTTTTAATTAGTTCCAGTCCTCTGCCTCTTTGCGATTACGGGAATTAAGCTTTCTGCTGGAATCTCAGCTCGGCTGTAAGTTCAAGCGGCCGCACAAAGTTCCTCCAAAACAAGTTTTTTTTTTTTTTTTTTAAACTCAAGGACGCTGGAACCTGTTTCACTGTGTTCAGGATTAAACCTGATTCCATCCAGTCTTGCTTTCAGATCAACTATTACCTAATCATATAGCATCATTCAATCTAACTGAGTGACTTATTAATTATTACATATTGTTTTATGCTTAAGAAAGCAAGTGATGTGTAATAAAAGCCAGAAATGAGGTGCACATTCCTAGAAATATGAACTGTTGTTTATTAATGTATTGAATGTAATCAGAAAACCCTGTTTGAGTCACTCTTTTACTTTTGTATTTCTCTCATGTTCTGTTTGACCACCTCATTACAAATCGAGTTCAGCTTTGTCATGTTGTCATCTCGTTCCTGGAATAGAGAAACCGTCACCTGTGGATTACACCTAAACATAAGGTTCCCAAATAATCATGCCTGTGTACAGAAGAGACTACTAAGGCCTCGTAAACAAAAGATATAAAAACAGAAATGCAGAACCATGAGAGCGGGGGCGTTTTGTAAGCCGAGGAGAGGTTGGGAAATCACGTTACTGAAGTGTGAAACCACAGAAAAGGGCCGAAATGGAAAGCAGCTTGAGTTTCCTATTATGCCCTTAATGCCTGGATGATGGCGTGTTCAGGCCTGGCACGTTTCCAGCTCTATAGGCCGACACTTCCCATCACAAATCCCTAGGGATAAATAGCATCAGAGGCTGGCCTGGCCAGAGATGGGCTGTCCCATCATATTGCTGAGAGAAAAGCCTGTCTCATTCTTGCTTGGCTCTTTACATCAGCACTAGTAGTGTACAATCAAAAGCTTTCTACATGTCTACAACACCCCCCCCCCCCCCCCCTTTTACAGCTGCTCAGTTTCTGGAAGGAAAGGAGATATGCACTCTGCCCAGCAGTACTTTCCCAGCATGCTTGTGGGGGAGGGTGTCACGGTCGTTAGGATGTCGTTATGCTCTCCTCTAGCCTCTAGTTTTTGACTGGCAGGTCTCTGTGACTGTCGACCATGGAAGTCATTTGGACACTGGCTGCAGGGGAAGGAGCGTAAAGAGAAGGCAGAAAAGCAAAACAAACTCACTGTGACTCACTCTCACATAGCCACAGAGAGCCCTTTGAAGCATGGACAACTGGGGTCATTAAAAGTCAAGACGTGACAGGAGTTTGTCTATTGCTTTAGATAAGGCACACACCCTTTGAATCTCTTCTCTCACTTCTCTTATCATGAGTCCTTTTTCATTTTGTTCTTTCGTTTTCTGCAGACATGGTTTTAACAGGTCTGCCTATGGCTAACCTCAAAGTACTTTTTCCCCACAAGTGTTTATGGTAATCATTTGGGTCTCTGAATATGTTACATTGCCAACTGAGACAGGATCCCACAGTCTAAAGATGAGTAAGGAACTCAGCAACCAACATCTAGTTTCTTATAGTTCTCCTTTAACCTGGCAAGTGAAAGACTGGAGCTATTTTTATTAATAACCTATGCTTCCACTTGACTTGAACAAATGAATAATAAAAATAGATAAATCCCTAATTCATTAGCAAGCTAGGACGAAACAAATGTCCAGTGTGATGCCCTGTCCCATGTTATGCTCGTCCAGACGCCTAGCTATTAATGTCTCTAGTAATGAGCCATTTGCATCTTCAAAGTCTTCAACCAAAGTTTCTGCTATAACCTATCAGTTTCCTTCTCAAAAATAAAGATTACCATATTTGTCTCCCACATGACACTTTTTTTTTCCCTGATCGTCAGCTATATACCAGAATCATCAAGGGCCTACTGGCTTAGTGTAACCTATAATTTTTGGAGAAAATCAGAGAGTATCAGGATTCAGCACTTGACCTCCATTCTCTGATCTTTCTCTTCATACCTCTTCTTCCAGGTCTTGCCCAAGGAGCCATTTCTCCCCCTGTTGCGTTGCAGATGGGAGTGGGAATTCTGTGCCAGCTATTCCAGGTGTGGGACCAGGTGGCAATTGGCATGATAACCTTGATAGAATGGCTGTTGGGAGATAACCAGGAAGAGCTAGGCATTGGGAAAACACTTGACTTGGTAAGGACGCACATAGTTAAATCATGAATTTAACAAACACTTTTGTTTAGGAGAATATTATCGAATTTTGCTTATAGAATATTTTTTTGCATCATGACAACACAAAGATCCTTTTCTTTGCTCAATCTCAAACAGGATGAGGAGTTCCTTTTCGAGAAGGGAGAACTGAACTTGTGGGCGGAGCCTTTGCAGTGGGCACGGTTGCTACACAGACACCTGTGCGCTCTCTTCACAGCATCAGACTCACCCACTTTGTGCCCAGCAGAGCTTGACCGTTTGTCCGCCCTAGCTTGTGCTTATGCTGACTCAGCCCAACAGGCAATGAACTCCCTCCCTGTGCTCCCTCAGTTTTCTGCCACCGTAGAGCATGCGAAGTTAACTCTGCTAAACGAGCGGGCAACACTCGCTCAAAATGTGCTGGCAACAATAAGGGGAAAAACAGACTCTGGCTGAGAAGCAGAAGTGTTTCAGATTCCTCTTCTAGTAAATTGAAATGAAAATAAAAATTAGGGAATTTTAAATTACCTTAGACTGCTTACACTGTCTGAGTTATTGTTTGGGTCCCCAGAAGCCAAGTCATGTCATAGAAATGCATCGACTCTGTGACCTGTGTATACATATCAGGAATATTTCATAATTTCCTCTTTAAAGCTATAGTAGTTTTACTTCTGCAAGACCAACCCAGCTCGAGTGTAAACAATGTTGCTCAGTTTTGCATGTTAAATAAGTGAACAATGTGCAAGAATGGCCCTTTTGGAACAGTTTTTTTTTTTTTTAATCAAAATAAAAATTGAGTTTTACTATGACTTGTGCACATTTGTATGCATGTGTAGGCTGTTGGGTTCTACTAGTTTTACAAAGATGAGCAACTATTTGTTTTGTGTAACATATAAAAACTGAGAACACACACAGGCTATAACAGAACTCCAAACATTGACATTTTTTAAATTTATTTATGTTATGCACTTTTACACATTTGTGTTGTTTGGACAGTCAATGCTGTAATTTTTTTTCCCCTAAAAAATTAGATGGACCTTTTAACACAGTTCCCAGAAAAAGAACTAGTTCAGCCAGCCCCTTCTGTGTAGGATGTTATGCAATTGGCACTAAACAGCAGACTGGTGGCTGGCATGTGTGTAGACAGCTGGATTGCTTTCACGGCTACATTAGTAAATGTTCCCTTACTGTACAGTGATGTAATGCTTGGGAAGAGTCCAAAATAACTGACCTCTTTACATCCACACGGGTGAGGAGGGATGTGTAAGGGGGTAGGGGGGTAATGGCGGCTGAATCCCAAATGGTTCCCTACTTCCTATACAAGATCTATGCACGATAGCAGCTCATGTTGCAGGCTTGGCCAATAGGTGGCAGACTAAGACTTTTTTTTTTTTTTTTTAAGGAAAAAGAACATGTAGCCCCTTTAGGGGGCAGTATGGGATTGCTTAACAGGGGAAACATTGCCACATTCCTTCACATGGTTTGTTTTATTTTTCTCTTCACTGTTTGAGCAATAGTGTGTGGATTCCAGGCGAACAGTGTGTTAGAGCCAGCTGTGGAATTAGAAACCACTGGCATCGTCTTTGTACATACATAAAGGAAATAATTAATAGACAATTATACATTTGGAATTTATATTATTTATAAATGTTTGTTATGACTATATATAATGGTGCTTTGATTTAAACAGCAATTTTTAAAACTGCACGAAGTGAAAGAAACCGGGTCAGTCTGAATGAATCACGCTAGATTAGACTAAGTCAGAGTAAATGATTACACATCTCCAGCAGGTTAGTACAGAATGTACCAGAGAGCAGCAGAGGCGTGTTTCACTCCCGTCCACTTTCCTCCATGCAGACTTCTCAATGCCACGAACCCACACATCATCTAAACTTAATTATTTTGTGATTGAACGTCTAGTCGTTTAGTTTACATCACTTTACATATTCATGGGTGTTTCATTGTTCATAAGAGATGGCCTAACTTACTGGATAAATAAATAGTTTCATTGGACAGGGCTGTATCTCGTGCATGGTCAATCTGGACTTTTTTGTTTTTGTGTTTTTTAAACGTCAAATCCGCGCAACGAACAAACCGTACAGTTTGGGGAAGCTCTGCGCACACCGTGGCTTCTGAGTTTTCGGTAATCACGCTTCCTCCAAAAACTTCGACTCGTCTGAAACGAGTGTGGATGGAGTCTCGGAATCGACCAATCAGATCCGGCGTGACGGTGACGCTAGAACAGAACAGGCGTGATGGCGGTCAAACTTTGCTATAGCAGTGCTGGCCCCGCCCCCTCCTCACGCGCGGCTCCAGCTCGTATATGTTAGGGGGCGAGCGAGCCGTGTGTGTTCTGCTCTTGCTTGGCACTTCACGGAGGGAGACAGGCAGCAGTAAAAAAAATAATAAACCAGCAACACAAGCAAGTTTCTCCTTGTTTTGAGTCCTTGTCTGGAATTAGATTTTTTCGCCCCACTCCTCGCTTTGAATCCCCCTTTTCCCCACGAACCAGTCGTGGCAAACTAAAAAGCCTCGCTTTGCACTACGGGATCTTGGGAGGTCCTCAAATGAAAGATCAACTGCGACTCAAAACTTCCGAGATAGAAATGTCTGCGACCATCCTGTCCGGTTTCTACGACATCGACATGCTGTACAAGGTATTACTAAACTTTAAACTTAAGGTTTTCCACGCTTAGTTAATCTGTGAAAGTGATTAAAAGTTCAGTTAAAACTTCACTGCAGACTAGCCAGAGCATTTAGCCTCTTTCCAAGCTGAAGTTAGTTGATACCTGGTTTGAGCTCTTGCAAGATGTGTTTTTTTTTTTTTTACTTGTCTAGCTAAAACGCATTGCTACTGTTTGCAGTTCCTAATTTTCTAACTCCTCTCTGAAACAGGACAAGAGCCTGAACATGAACGCTCTCCACCTGAACAGTATGTTGGAGAAGAAGGCGGTGGGGGCGCCGGTCACGGCCTCTGCTCTCGCTAACAACTGCTCGTACTCGCAGGGATTTTTCCGGCGCAACTCGACGAGCAACGCTGACTGCACAAACAACGGCAACAAGTACACGGCCACATGCTACAGCAACATAAAAGAAAGCTCGAGCAGCACCGCCATCATGAACAAGGAGAACAAGTTCCGCGAGCGCGCCTACAGTGAGACGAGCGAGCGCAGTCAGCAGCTGCAGGCGCTGCAGCAGAAGCCAGGCTCGCAGATCAACTCGACCCGCTACAAGACCGAATTGTGCCGACCCTTCGAGGAAAACGGTGCCTGCAAGTACGGCGAGAAGTGTCAGTTTGCGCACGGCTACCACGAGCTGCGCAGCCTGTCCCGCCACCCCAAGTACAAGACGGAGCCGTGCCGCACTTTCCACACCATCGGCTTCTGCCCGTACGGTCCGCGCTGCCACTTTATCCACAACGCAGACGAGCGCAGACCCGCTCCGGCCAACGCCAACAGCAGCAGCGGCATGCCGCCCGAACTCAAGTCGAGCCGGGAGCTGATCCAGCAACAGGCTGCTGCCGCCGCGGCTTTCCGGGACAGACCCAAACTCCACCACAGCCTGAGCTTCTCTGGCTTCTCTACACAGCACAGTCTGGACTCCGCTCTCATTGACAGCCCCACGTCCCGCACTCCCCCTCCACCTTCTTCCTCTGACGCTTCTCGAGCCACCAGCGGGCCGTTTTTCGAAGACGTTCTAGCGCCGAGCGCTAATGGCGGCTTCTCGTCGTTCGCCGCGCAGGACCTGAAGGCGCTGCTCGCCCCTCTGGCCGTGCACGCACATGGCGGCTACCAGTCTAACCCCGCTTATTACAGCAACTTCCAGACCGCCATGGGACCTCCTTCACCGCCATACAGCCTCGGGCCCTTGCAGCGCCTGTCTGAGTCGCCGGTGTTCGACTCGCCCCCCAGCCCGTACGACTCGATGTCGGACCGGGACAGCTACGCCAGCGGCTCGCTCAGCTCTTCAGGAAGTCTCAGCGGATCCGAGTCGCCCATCTTGGACGCCGGGAGACGTTTGCCAATCTTCAGCAGGCTGTCGATTTCCGATGATTAATATGTTAGCCTGGTTGGTTACGTTATTTTTCTTTCAGTGTATGGGATTTTGCCCTGCTCTTTATTTCTGTAACGGACTGGAGGACTTCCTAAAGTTAACCGTTATTAAAATGGCGTCTCATCAGCGACGTGTAACTAGACGGACTTTAAAAGTAAACCACGGGCAGAATGACTCGTCAGACTCTTGGTGTGGCATTAGAGTTCTTTTTTTCCTTTTTTTGTTCGTTTGTTTTTCTCTTTTTCTGCTCGAACCGATAGCTATGAAAGTAGATATCGACCGAAGGCATTCCACCGGTGACTCTGACCAGCATACAGTCGCAGTGTTTTGGCTTTATTACGCCATCACACTTTCCTGGAGACATGGTTTTTGTGCACAAAACTTTTAAACGTGAAAGACGGAGAGATTTAAGTTGTTTTTTTCCTCCATACTACCAAGAATATGCCTTGACAAAAGTTCGCAAAGTAGCCTATGTATGCGCTTCTGAACGCTTAAAAAAAACAAACTTCCATTCCAAAAGTTAAACCAGTTTGTCGGTCACAGCGCCACCCAGTGGTTTGGTTGGGTTAGTTTAGTGTTGCTTAGCTGAAGCACTCTTGTTCGGTCTGTTGGGAAAATCACTGCTGATGGTCGAAATATATATATATATATATATATATATATATATTTCAAATATATTTTTTTAGCTGTTTTGAGCGATTACATAGCAGTACATAACTGGCTATGACCTATTTAACTTATTTATTATCTTGTGAAAAGTATAGGCTACATTTGTAATTGTGTCCATACTGTATTTATCAAGTTTGTTGAAGCAATAGATCTATATTCTTTTATTATGTTTAAATTATGATCGCCATTATTAATCTACATAAAGTGGAGTGTATGTTCTTTTTTCACAGTAATATATTTTTGTTTGGTCTTCTTTTGTAACTTCACTTTGTTATTTTATTGTAAATGAGTAAAAAAAAACTTAATTTAAGAGATTGTATGTGATATTTATTTCATTAATTTTGTTTCTGTGTTTACGTACATTTAAAAAAAAAATCATTTTCTTGATTTGCCGTTTGTTGGGATCTTGCTTGTGGAAGACGTTTTTCCCAACTTTTTTTTTTTTTTTTTTATCCGTAGAGATGATGTCCCTTGTTATTTCTATAGAATGTATAAACCATGTGGTTGTCAACACCGTCCAAACTAGTCGTGATCATTCTTTAAGAAATCAGACTTGTGTGACAATGATCCCAAGTGAATAAATTAACCAAAAAGTATTTTCTTTTCCTTTCCTTGTAATGCACAGAGCCAGTCTAGGACTCCTGCCACATGCTTTAAGAATGTAGCAATCCCAAGCCCCAGTATTACTGCCTTAGTGCCTAAGGGGTCCACCACCATACATGCCTTATTATTAACCAAATAAAGTATTTTGATACAAGTCATTGTTTTACACATACAGAAACTGAATGTAGGTTTGAATTTGAACTTTTTTTGGAAGGTTGTTACCACTTGTCAAAAGAGAGGCCTTGGAGCAACCAGCAAACCCCCCCCCCCTCCCCCCTTTTTTTTTTTCGTTTCTTTAGAACTCCCCATTCCTGTAGACTTTAGTTGGACTCTTCGTTCTCTTGATTGCCTTTTGATATGGTATTGGTCTAAGGGTTCTGAACTTGCTGGATGGAAAAGAGGTTGAACACATTTTGCATGTATATAGTAGGTACAGGGGCTGGGCACTATGTACTTTTTCTTGACTACTTTATCAGAAGTAAAGCTTTTTGAATGTAACTTTAAATGGACAAAAAAGATGAGACATACTTTTTTTTGAGGGGGAATCAGTTCACTACAAGTTGCGTGTGAGACTGTTAACTTTTGTACTGTACATTTTTTTTGTAGTTCTCCCAATAAAATTTGGAAAAAAGTGATAGAATGTGCCCCATGTGGTTGTCATTGCGCTCTCTTGTAAGTCCTGCTTCTTTAAAACATTTGTGCTTACAAAATGCACACACATGCTTCCATTCCAATAAAGCATATTTCTCCAATAGTCTTTCAGGTTTAGCTTTGGATTTCAGACGGATATCAGAAGTTATGAGTTAAACAGAAACCTTTAGTTACTAAATTCTAAGTTCATCAAATAGCAAAAGGTTTTAAGCTGTTAAAGCATATCTAAGTACAAGTTCTGCTAGTTTTGGACCATAGTTCCTACTATATCCTCTTCTCTCATTCCTTGAGTTTGGTTAGCTCAAAGTGAAGTTTGGCTCACGTAAACTGACCTCAACACTGATTTGTTATACATGACAGCAATTTCCTGTTTAATGGTGCTGTAAGGACTCCAAATATTTCGGTAAAAAAAAAAAAAAAGGTGTGGTTTTGTAAGCACACACCAGCAGATAGCGGCTCTCAGGTCAGGGTGAGCTGGCTGACACGTTCAGTCTTATTTGTCTTTTGCCCTCATTTAGAAGACTTAAAATGATTTGAGTAGTATAGTACTTTTGATTAGTTATCAGCGCCGGCAAGTCATTAAGAAAATAAAGGGGCCGGAATCAATCTAGTGCCAAGAGCTCAGGGCATGATAAGGAGGAGTGATAACATCTTGGAGCAAATATTTACAGAGTCCTGCTGCATTTCATAATGAAGTGTTTATAACAGGACCTAAATGAACTGCTCCAAGCCAAGTAGGCTTTACCTGTGTGTGTGTGAGTACTTTATTACAAATCTTTATAGAAGATATGGTGTACTTTTTATTGGCATTATTTAAATACTCCTTGTTAGTGTTTGGAATTACAGTTTGAGAGTTTGGACCTTTTAAACATGCTTAAAAAGCTCCTACAATGACAGGAAATACTGCACTTCTGATTATGGCAGGAAGAGCCCAGTCCCTCACCCACGCCCATTTACATCCCTTCTCTCCTCTGCTGTTTTTGTCTTTTTTTTTTTTTTTAGGAGAGCTTTCTGTTGGTCCATTCAGCTCCTGGAAGTCTTTTCTATTTGTACCATAGTGTTTTCCTGAGTAGTGGCGGGGCTTCCTGAAACACTGGTCAGTAAGAAAAGGGCCTGCTGTTATGTCTGTGTGTGTGTGGGGAACTTTTACAACCTAGACTGCTGATTGAAACCCAGGAAGCAAAGTATAAAGCTTAAAGATATGAATGTAGTGAAGTAGCCAGTCTGATGTAGAAACACGTTTGTCATAAGCTGTCAAAAATTCCCTGTCTATAAGATCAGGCATTCCTTCTCCAGCTCAATGCTTTCTTATTGAGCAATGGCTAAATGACTATAAAGTGACAGTCCCATATTTTGTTCTCTCAAAGTGCTGCTTCTTCCTATAAGCTCCAGTCTCTCTACAATACACAAATATTTACACATCATGTGCGTGAGGTCAGTGTTTATATTCGGATGGCCATTGGGTCTGAGCCTTGACGACATCCATAAACGAGGCAGAATGTGTATGTGTCTCATAAGCCATTTCCGCTCTCATCCTTCAATTTACTAACACTGGTGGCACACATGGATTGTACAGACCTATGAATCATGTTATGCCGTCACACAGTGCAGACATGGTCCATGAGCAGTAGCTTGTGAATTTATTGAACGTATACGTCAATCAGCTACAACACTAACACCAGCGGAGAAAAAGAACTGGACCTGCTCAGTGGTTTAAAGTCCTCTTTACAGATAAACATATATTTTGCATTTCATTTGGAAATCAAGGTCCCAGATTCTGCCCACAGTGCCGAAACTACCAATAACTGGTTTGCTAATCATGATATTACTGCGCTTGGCTGGCCAGCCCACTCGTTTGACCTGAAGCCCATATAGAATCTAGGAGATTATTGTCAAAAGGAAGTCGAAGTAGAAGGCTACTATCAAAGCAACCTGGTTTTTAATAACTCCTCAGCAGTGCTACAAGATGATAGCCTCTGTGCTATGTTACATTGATAATTAATGGCAAAGGAGCCTTGGCCAAGTGTAGAGTGTTTACATGAACATACCTTTCAGAAGTTGGCCCTATCTTCCTTTCTTCCTTCCGACAAGCTCCTCACAGATCTATGGTCTTGTTATTATTCTTTATTCTGCCCTCTTGTTGCAGATTTTGGATATTATTCCTTTGTTTTATGAGTTTTCTTCAGTTACTCCAATTTCCTAACTTGACAACCCCCCCCCCCCCACAAATTTTGTTCCTAGATCCTTGTGTGTGTGTGTGTGTGTGAATGAATTTTTATTATCA
Source organism: Clarias gariepinus (assembly GCF_024256425.1). Taxonomy (NCBI): domain Eukaryota; kingdom Metazoa; phylum Chordata; class Actinopteri; order Siluriformes; family Clariidae; genus Clarias; species Clarias gariepinus. The sequence goes on from NC_071107.1 coordinate 24,394,927, forward strand.
TTAATAGTCAAAATTACACATATATAAATGGACCTTTTTTAAAACACACACATACATCTTCAATTTTCACCACAACATGGTAGCAGCTATAAACTATCATAGCAGTTTTCATTCTAAACCTTTATAAAATAGTCGCATTACATCTGAAACTGTTCTATCAAATCCAGTATTTCCTTTTCCCCACGTGCAAGTCCTCGGTTTCATGAGTCACCTCTCCTTCCTTGTCCTTGACCATAACACTTGGTAACAGTTAAGGTATTTGTGGTGATGGACAGGTTTAGAGTTCAGGGGGACATGACGAGGGGAACTACAGCATGACTCACGCGAAAGATCAAGTAAAGTATGTGAAAGCCAAAACTGCTGGTGTCCACACTGAAAAATCGAATAGTATGCTTTATTGAGCACAGCATTTCAAAAACACTGTATACAGCTGTGGAATATACATGTATTGAACTTGTCTTTTCCAAACATTAGAGAATGAGACAGGCCTTTAGGGCTTGTAACTGCCCTGTGATTGTAAATGAGTATTTTGTATGTACCATTATATGTGTTGTACATATATTGTCACAGTAGAGTCTTTTTTGGATAGGCGTGACTCAGCACACAGTTAACCAGTGGAAGGAAAGTGTTTGAGGGTTACACGGGCGTAATTATCAGAGAAGAATACATTGATACTGAGGTGCTGGGTGAACCTTTCCACACACAGGTATTGTGGGACAGCCTTATGAGTATTAGTACAATGACACATTTGATTCACATCACAGTGTGCCAAAGCAGGGTTCATTTAAGGTAGAAAATCCTTACTACTCAAGGTCTTATATAGTTTCCCATCACTAAGACACAATCACACACACACACAGTCTCTCTCTCTCTCTCTCTCTCTCTCTCTCTCTCTCAGACGTACACAGTGCATCAACATATTGAGGAGATTCAGAATTTGGGACCAAGGTTCGGCTCAATGTGAAAAAGTAACGGCCTTGTTTGCTTTGCCAATTCCTCGGCAGCGGTCAGGTTGATGATTGGTGTCATTTGCGTTAATTGCTCTGTAAATACTTTTTTTTTGCTTCCAGGCAAAATCCTTCAGCTAGGCTACTTTATCACTGACAGTGTGCATGTTATGTACCACAAACTAATTACATACACTCAGTGTCTACTTTATTAAGACCACCTGTATATTTGCAAGCTCACAGAGTTCTCTAATCAGCCAAGCAGCACAACAGATAAAAGCATGCAGATACGGGTAAGGAGCTCCGGTTCATTTTTACATCAAACATAAGAATGGAAAAAATGTAGGATCTTTGTGATTTTGATCGTGGCATGGCTGTCGGAACCAGATTTGAATATTCCACACTCAACAGTTTCTACAAAGTTTACACATAATGGTATGAAAAATAAACAAACAAAACATTGTGAGTGATTGACAATATGTGAAAGAGTGTAGGCCCATATTCATGCAAAATTCATTAATTGTTCAAATATGATAGCTATGCAAAGTCCCTTAACTAAACATTCCGACACTGCTGGAGTCTGTACCACGGCTTTACCACTCTCCATGGTCTGATCTACATCAGTAAGAAAGTTACCAGGATGTTGATGCATGTTGTTGTGAAGGATGGATTCCTTTAAGAAGAAAAGTTCAAGAGATTTGAGAGGCCCTTCTTTCTCTCAGGAATCCAGAGAAGGGAAATTTCAGCCTGGGCTGATTTCTCCACTCCCACATACTCCTTGTCTTTTTTTTTTTTTTTTTTTTCTTATCTAACTTTTATTTAGGATGGTAAGTTTTACCTCAGAATGTAGACAATCAGACAAAAATGTCTGGTATTTAAAATTTGCTATTTTTTTGTGCTGTACTGGAAGTATGAGGGTTATTTATCCATCAAGGGGATGTCGGCCATAAATTAATTTTGTATTTTAAAGACTGCTTATGCAAAACATTCACAATGTGGTCACCTGTTCTGGAATAGTTCTTCCAAGAACAGTATTGTTACATGCATTTGCAAAAAGCATCAAGCACCATGATAAAACTGGAGGCAAGACCAAAACCTACCTCTAAAGTTCATTTAGACTTACCACCCTCAAAACGTAATGCTTTAAATTGTTTAACAGTTAAAGTAAAGTTCAGCCAGGTGATGGTTATAAAAAAGAAGCTGGACCTGAACCCTCTGGATCTGATGCAACTTTTCCTCTACTTTCAAGGAGCTCAAAAGGTTTGTGACAAGGGTGGGAGGAGTCTCTGATACTGAAGATATTTACAGTGGTTAAGGTGTTCAATGGCTGGTAATTGGGTTCCAATGATGTGCTGGGTGATTTTCACTTCCCTTTGCATTGATTTCCTTTCAGACCACATGGATGTGCTATACCAGACTGTTAAAGGGTTGGGCAGGATGCTCTCAGTGATGCAACAAAAAAGATTTATAATAACCCAGGAGAGTCTTAGTCTCCTCAGAAAGTAAAGATTATGTTGCACTTTCCTAACTAGAAAAAAAGGTGTTATGGAGCCAGAACAGATTCTTGGAGATGTGAACACCTAAGAACTTGAAGCCAGGCACACGTTGCAGTTCTATCCCATTGATGTAGATGTCTCTGTGGATTTTGGTTTCCAGAAATCCACATTGAGCTCTTTGGTTTCCTTGGCATTATAGGTGAGGTTGTTAAAGGATAGGCATTCTCTATTCTGTCCAGGGTCATGGATAACATCTGGAAAAGGGGTACCAGTCCACTGCAGAGCACCATTCACACCCCATTTACACATAGAGCATAGACCAGTCCATCTACTAGCATGTTTGTGAAATCCAGAGAACCTGAAAGAAACCCTTGAAAGCAAATATGAAACTCTGTCATGTGGCAGAGTGCAGCAGTGAGGTTGCAAGGCTACCAGTTGCACCAACAGCCAGGTTTAAAATTTGAAGATTTAGATGGGTTTTCTTTTACAAGCACTTCTAGTGTTTTATTATGAATATTTTTAAATGTGTTTGCAAAACTACGGAAGCCAGATTTACACATCAAGTAAGTCTTGGTTGATCAATATGGCTAAGGATGTGAAAAGTTCGTCAAATTTATTATTGCTTCTATTAATCATTGGAACAAAGTGTATTGTTGGTAGTAGGGAAAGAGTGAAAGTGACCCTCGAATGCAAAGTTTGCACCCTTTAAAGACCAGCTGGCTAAACTAGGTCAAACCTTGTGAGAGATCCAATAAAAGAGGTGTCTTTAAATAAACCCTGACCCTGACACACACACACACACACACACCTCAAATAGACTCCTATCTCTTTGTCGACACACTCCTCAGGCTCTGACACCATAACTTTCCGACACACAGTAATGTACACAGATGCATATTAAAAGGTACTGCTACCCGTATTTTCGCAATGCTATATTGGTTCTGTTTGGTTCTAATCAAAACACAGACATGCACCATGCTAGTCCACCCACATTCAAACAGTAGGGGAACAGAGCAGTATAGTATGGAAGTGCACATACGTCTGTCTTTAAGTGCATTTGTAACCGCTTATTAAAGCAGCTCATGCAAGCAAGCAGACTTCATGCTCTGACTTGTGCACCTACTATTTATATTTTGAGTACAAACACAGCATGCCTCATTAGTCTAGATCATGTGCATGCATACAAAAGGTATTTCTTCGAGGTATAGTTTAGTAATGCGTTTAGAGTCATCAATGAGTCCTTCACAGATTACATGACCACTCAGGGCACGAGCTGCCACATAGATAGCCTTTATGCTGAATCTAAGGCAGGTCATTCATGAAGCAAAACTTACTGGCTATTTGTGTGTGTGTGTGTGTGTGTGTGTGTGTGCGCGAGAAAGAGAGAGAGAGAGAGAGAGAGAGAGTATGTGTGTGTGTGTGCGCGTGTGTGTGCTTGTACAGTGACTGTACACTACCTCTTCCCGAGTAAACAGTCCCCTCTCTGTCGGACTACTGTACGCTTAGCCAACTCACACTCTTAATGTACACACAAACACACAATGCAAGCCCACACATATTTTCTTAATTTCACTAAATATTAATTGCCATGCTATAATGCCAAAGGGAGTCTCAAAACAGACAGTCAATATGCCTTGTTTATGCCTATTTTTTTCTATGCATTTTTATCTATGCATATCTTTGCTTGTCTGTCGTCCATATTTTCTATTGCCAATACACTCATTCCTGCTGTCACCTACAAACACAACGATCTTTTACACGTTCACCTGACCTTGACCATGCTTGTTTCAGATTACATCTTATTTGTTGATGTGAAATACATTCCCTTTACTTAACGGAACAGTACATAATTAAAAGTTCCAAAAAACTCGACTTGAGAATAGGTTCTTAACGTGCTTCTAATTCCCAGGTGCGGTCTTACCACTAAAAAGGATAGCACAGTGATCTAGATCTGCAAGACTCTTGCAGTGTATGTCTTCCAATAGGGGAACTTATGTAAGCCTCTTTAACTTGCTCAAATATTTAACTCATTTAAGAATCCAAACAGACCAACATTATGTTAAAGTGTTGTTTGTGTTTAGGCTTGAATGAGAAAAAGAACAACACTGTAATCATTCATGGCCTGCCGATTGCATGCTGACTCGTATGAAACCTTACAAATGGTCGAGGCTGGTTTAAATCCTGGGGTCGGCTGTTTAAAATGTGTTTAAAATTGAGAGAAATCAATATCAGTCATATAAAATTGCAAGCATCTTGTTTGAGATCCAAGCCCCATCTGTTTGTGATGTTAACAAATAAGTCATGTGACAATACCCTCGAGGGCTCAAGACTCATCCCCTCTTATTAAGAAGCAGACATGATCATGCACCTGACCCATGCAGGGTTTAAATGAAAGGTGGAGATTTCCCCCCAAATAATACTCTGATTTGGTTGGCCTGTGAATGTTTTTAAAGCCGCATACCACAACCGCTTTTGCTTGGCTGCCATGTTTTAGTGTTCCATCATTCCTGGCCTTTTCCTTTCCTTGCTTGCCAGGCCTATATATGAGCTAGGTGTTGGATAAATTATTTATGAAAATGACCTTGGTTACATTTTTGGAAAAATATTAGTAAGTATTTTGTGACTGGTCAAGGATCTTGGCACTTCTCGGTTGGACTAAGTTCCTCTATAAGAGCATGTTATATTCATCAAGGTGATTCCCAGTGCAGACAGTTTGCAGCATTTCATTTCACATTTCACTGCATTAAATTTTTTTTAAAAGAAAAATGAAATGAATGTGTTTTTAGGTGGCTACCTAATCAGACGAGGATCATGTGAGAGAGAAAGTGTGTATTTGTAAAAGCGTCATGGCTATTGACTTTAAACCCAACTTTTTTTTTAGATTTGATACGGACTACTCTTTAAACTGTAAACACTACAGTTATAAAGACTCTTTGCAGAGAAACAGTAGGCGTTTCTCAAAAAGTAGACATTTCCTAATCACGTAGGTGTTTCCCAGATGTTGGACAAATAACTGAAGGCAACATGATGTAAAATCTGATTAATGTTCACGGAGTGTTAAACTCTAAATCTTTCTATATATATATTGTATATACAGTATGATGATCATTAGGTATACTTCTTTTGCCAAACTAGCCTATTGCAAACATGCACTCAACTTCTTGTGCTGAAGAACGAGCAAGCTAGATAGCAGCTTAATGTGAGGTGACACGTTTATTACTGCGTACAACTTCTATGAACTAAAGGTAATCTTTGAAAAGGCTGAGAGAAGTGTGTGAAATGTGCAAATAACCACTGATAGAAGTCAATAATAATACGGTGGCCATGAAGTGTAAAACAAATTAACAAAACTGAAAACAAAATAACAAAACCCAAACCAAACGAACAAATTCAAAACCAAATTAACAAAACGGAAAACAAAAAAACTAATATCTGACTGGCCGAGAAGTGCAATACAAATTAACAAAACGGAAAACAAATTAACAAATTCAAAACCAAATAACAAAACCCAAAACAATTTTTTTGGAGGGGGGAGTTTTGTTGTTTTGTTTTCGGGTTTGTTAATTCGGTTTTGAATTTGTTAATTTGTTTTCCGTTTTGTTAATTTGTATTGCACTTCTCGGCCAGTCAGATACAAACCGGAAAAAGTAGGTAGAGTTGATTGGACGAGACATCTGTCACTCAAGATAAACAGGAAGTAGGAACCACAATATTGTTTGCACATTTCATACACACAAATCTACCGCTACTACAGTACTTCCTGTATATCTTGAGTAACAGATGTCTCGTCCGATTAGCGGTAAGCATTTCATTCGTAAACTATACCTACCTTTTCCGGTTTGTATCGGACTGGCCGAGAAGTGCAATATAAATTAACAAAACGGAAAACAAATTAACAAATCCGAAAACAAAATAACCATAGTTACAATCACTGGATCAAAGTGGTTTATAAGTTTCTCATTATTTTTTTTTTTTCATTAGAATTAGCTTAATTGTAAGTGTTGCATTATAAATTTTCTAATGCAGTAATGTACTAACTTCAAAAAGTTTTAGTGTTAGCTATTTTCCAGTTGTCTTATAATTTAGGACAATGAATGACTGCATATTTAAGTGGTATAATGGTGTTTGTATATGATTGTGTGTACAGTTTCTACAGACAGAGACGTCTCTTTCACAAGTTAGTGACAAATTACCCGTTGATTTTCGAGGGTCAGGTGTTCCACTCACTGAATACTCACTGGAACAACTGCAGTGTCCACCTCGGCCAGGATCACATTTCACAAGAGGTACAACCTTCTTTAAAACATTTGCACCGTTCCTTCGGGTAAGAATCTCAACACCGTACTGAGCTTGTAGTCTTCTTAAAATGTCAAACTGGCTTTATGCTCACGTTCTTTAGAAATTTTCTCTTAAGTCCCGGTTTGACTTGAATGATCCCTCTTATCTTTCAGTATAAAGAGAAGCTTTGCTGGATAACTTGAAAATTGTAGTTAGAAACGTGTATAAATCAACCAGAGCTGGCTAGCTAGCAAAGAAACCTAGCAAGATATCAACAGCATTCATCTAATTTAATTCGCCACGCTCTTCAGCCTTTATCTAATTTAACTTGCCATGCAGCCTTACCTTTACTCAAGATAGTGTGTCTTTTAGCATACATAATAGTTTTTTTTTTTTTTTTATCTCACATTTCACATTCAGATAGTCATAGTGGTCAAACAGATTCTTGCCAGCAAGAGCTTTAATTATTAAAGGAGCCATTTGTAAAGTTTAGAGCCCTCTGCTGCCCATGATAAAAACTTGCAGTTACAATTTCCCCAACCGACCTCATCCTCTCTGGTTAAACTATGCATGCTTTGTTAGTTCCTGTTTGACTTGCTGGTTAATCAGTCCCAGATGGGGTAAGCTAATTTCCGGGCAGGAAAAATATAAACAGAAGCCTGAAATGAAGACACGAGCTATGTATGATTTATGGCAAAGTTAAAATCAAAGTTTTATTAAATTACCATTAATATTTTATAATTATTAAAGGTCTAGAGACAGTTTGAAACTTTCACAAGACAGTTTTAGTAAAAATATGAAACGATTAACATACACGATAAGGCCAAAAGTATGTGGACACTTAAACATAACACCCCAAATTGTTGCTACAGAGCTGAAAACTAACAGTTGTCTAGAGTCTCTTTCTATACTGTTGCTTAAAGTTTTTGTTTTATTGGAGGCTCAACCCTGTTCCGGCATAACAATGCTCCTGTGCACAAACTTAGGCCCTAAAGATGTGGTCTGCCAAATTTGGACTGGAAGAGTGGTCTTCGAGTGGCCTTGCCTAAACACCATTTAACACCTTTGAGGTGCAATAAAGCATCAACTTTGTACAGGGATTTCTTGCCAGACCCAACCTTTTGCTCTTGTGACTAAACGGGCACAAATCCTCCAAGTTCCTCACAGTTATCCTCCCAAGTGGAAAGCCATTTCAGAAGAATGGAAGCAACAAAGGGGGGACAGCTCAAAGTTGATGCCCATGGTTTTGGAAGGGGATGTTCAATACTTGCACACATCTGAATGACTTTTAAAGAAACTTTTTATGTTTCTATGTGTAGGGTGGTGCCAGGCCACAAACTGTATATACACATGCTACCACTTATATGATGAGAAGAGAGAGATGGGACATAAAAAAAAATTCGGTGTGTTTTTCTTTCCTAATGGTCTTGGGATTTTTCCCTAGCATTAAATTTTGATAAAATGTGGAATATGGAACTGGTAAACAAGTCACCTGCCAAGATCTTTCTATCTCTCTTGCTCTACGTCTCTTTTGCTCAAACTACTCTGTAGTTTTATTGCAACACTGACCTACATTTCCCCTATCAACAGAGAGAGAGAGAGAGAGAGAGAGAGAAAGAGAGAGAGAGGGTGGACATGTGAGGGTGAGGCTGTTTATAATCAGCCTGGGACGTATACCATATAAGTACTTGTAATCAGACTACATTCAAACATTGCACAAAGGGCGTTCAGGTAGAGTTTGCTTTAGTCTAGTCTCATTTTGACTTGCCATAGACACGAAGGTAACACAGGATATGAATCAGTGCAGTTTCACAGATACTGCCAGTCATTACATACATATCAGGTATTAGATTTCCATTCATTATAAACATCTTATTCACAGGCCAGTCATCTGTCACGTTCAGAACAATGCAGCATTGTGTGGTCAGACTTTCTGTTTTTTTTTTGTTAGCCTTTTTGTAAACTTTGTTTCAGTTAGCTGGTGATTGTTCAAATAGGTTTCAGTCACAAAAGCTAAAATAAATAGCCGTCAGGATTGTACCAGGAGAGTGACCAGATTTTATAGCAATGATAAACTCTAATTACACAAGAAATAATACACAATGTATTTCATGTGCTTGTTTTGACTAGGCTGCTGTTGAGTCATAGTGTCTCAACCGTACCTGATGTAAGGCTTGTAACGTGTACTTCTTCCAGCTGGTGAATCCACCCATCAAACATCATCACTTAAATGTTGGGCAAATGTTTATCAAACCAGCTTCTCTCACTAAATCTGCTAAAAGCAGCACTCACCATGTTATCAGTTCCCTCCTGGTGCTCTGACGCTGTGGGGAATCGACAGGCGAGACCATTATGCACTGTGTTTGTACACATCCTGACCACTGAGCCTGCTTTGGACAGGACCAAATATTGCACATTCCTACAGCCAGTAAACATGCTCTGTGGTGGGCTCTGGCCTGACTCTAAAGGGAGTAGCAATACTGAGCCTTGGGCTACAGAAGCCCTAGGAAATACAGCATGCTCTCAGTGAGCTCCTGCAACCCTGCCAGGTTTTGTGATTTAGCGATCCAGCTTTTAGCTCTGGGAAATATGACTGGCCTGTGTGTCTGAGGGAATGTATGTGTGTTTTTCTCTGAACCACAGTCTTGGGGGAAGCACAAACTTTAACTTGTGTTCTAATGGTTTCAACATTCACTCATGTGTGAGCGTTGACTCTAGATTACATATCGGTTTTGATTGTATTGTTTATTGAAGCGCTTCAGTCTTTTGATATGAGTATCTGTGATATGAATATCGCCGCCCCTCCCTTTGCCCCATAAATGACTCAGTCCTTGACGAATGACTGATTGCTGAACAACAGTTTTCCATACAATATATTTACTCCCCTTCACATCCCTACACATACAGACTCGCCACACAATACAAGAGCCAGGTGTCTACCATCTGGAACCACCCCTAGACATCTGGAAGAATGGAAGGTGCAGACTCTGGACTGTTAGGCGCCACTGCTTTACAATCTCGGTTCCCTTTCATTCCACATTATCTAAGAAGTTCACCTCACCACAGCAGGCGACAGCTTTACTCACACTTGGTGAGGCTCATCACACTATTGGGTTGTGTACTATCTCAGTCACTGCTAATGCGTCAGCGCTCCCCAGTCCTGCCTCTAACCACGACAGCTCCAAACAGCTGTTGGTTAAGCTGTGATATACAGACCATAAATTGAAAACCATTACAAATAAGCCACCTGAACATAAAGTACAGAATTAACCTCATATCCTCAGGCTGGCTGCTTGTCCACAGCCTCAGGACTTTTTTCGATGTCCACCCTATAGTCCTCTGATGTAAACAACAGCTGGGCCTGAAGTTATGCTCAGAACAGCTGAAGGATGCTTGCGTGAAACGTGGATTCCTTGCCCTGAGGGTAGGTTTATGTGAAAAATAAAACTCTTCCCTGGAGTCCTGACTAGAGCAATTGTTCTTAGGTTTTATTTTGGTCAGCGTGCACTGCAGGAAGGAAGTGCGCAGTGGTCAGTCTGGATAGCATGAGACAGGGTCACAGATAGAGATAGAGGCCTTTGTTTGAGCATGAGTGCATCCTGGCCCCTGTGGCAACCCATCCTGTTTATGCAAAAGGTGATATGCCCGTGCGCTAATTGCCCTCAGCAGACCTACATGCATACACACATTATTTCATCTGTTCACCCCTTCCTCTCTGGTCAGGTCAGTCTGTCCTTCTGTCTTTGCACTCTCTCTTTCTCCTACTGAGTGATGCTGTCAAGCATGTTTGGCTTGTCCGAAAGGCTTGTTTGGATTTACTTAATTATTTTCATCGTATGCTCACTCTGTATAGGTGCTTGTGGGCTTCTTTTACTCTGTGGGCTTCCTTGTTTGCCCCAAACTAAACGGGCTTTGGTTAAATACCTCCATCCTTTGACTATCATTTACACATCTATGGAAAGTGATTCAACTGGCAGGAAATGGACATTCAGGGAATCAACCATGTCTTCCCTAAATCAAAAGAGTTGATTTTATTGCCCCTATTCATTGTTATCATAATGCACCGGAGCCATAAAAGTCAAAGGCTTGATGGGAATAGTGATTCAATTCAGGACACGGGACAGACCTAATTGCCCCAATTCTCTGGGTATTACCCTTGAAAATGCCCATGAAAGAGGCATCCATTAAGCTTCCCCACATAACTTATTCAATATAACTAAATTATTTATTCAGCCAGTTTATGAAGCAATTGCTTTCATTCTAGTAGAAATTCATCAACTGAAATGAGCCAGTGTTCTTCTGTTAGATTAAGTTCAATCCCTTAGGTTTAGGCCTGCTGAAAGTCACAGAGATTCCTTCCTTAGTTGTTGCTTCTTCATTCCTTGTGGCTCATTAGCCTTAGAGGGATAGAGATATAACAAACAGAGATTTTACTTCTGGAGTAAAGAGTACTAAAACACCACATTATTCTGATAGACCAAAAACGAAGAAGTTTAGGAGAAGCAGATAGTTTAATGTTGGAGTAAGCGTTTGGATTGAGTGAATATTTCAGAGAAATAAAAAAAAACTATTGTATTAACTTCTGATGTTCTGTTTAATGCACGTTAAAATATGTAATATGACATTCAGGTTTATTTAGTTATTATTTCTGAACTCTGGAAATTCTTATTACAGTTTATTAAAATTACATCCTGATTCTAACATATATACACAACCCCTAATGGACAGAATGTACAATTTACGTGTATTTTCATTTGCTGTTGAGTCGGGTTTAATGTTTTATTACAACAATAAATGTTTCTTTGTCTATCATTTAACACAAGAATGATTATAGCTACAGGATCTTTAGATGTAAACAGAGTTAGATAATAACATTGTTATTGTGTCCTGCATATCACCAAAGGCTTTTTTTTTTTTTTTTTTATAACTTATGGATATCATTTTTATGAGATGCTGGTTGTGAAATAGACTGCAGCGTCTGCTTTAGTTCTTTTATTGCCTTAGTACACAAATACACACATTAGTAACAAACTCATGAATCAGCTGCATAGCATTTGTAATGCAACATGAATAAGTGCATAAGATAAAAACACGAAGTCAGAGTTCTCATGCTTCACTCTTCTCTCATGTCCTGTTTTGACACCGGTTTTGTATATTTGTCCATGTTTGCGAGGTATCCCAGTGTGTGTGTGTGTGTGTGTGTGTGTGTGTGTGTGTGTGTGTGTGCGGGAGGGCAGTTAGTCTAGGACTCAAAAGAACATTTTAGTGCCACACAGCAATTTGCTCACCTCAAAATACACACAAAACGTTTTGAGATAAACACACTACCTCCCGTGCTCCCCATTGTGGAGGAACCAGGGACAAACATTTGGGAGCATATTAGGACAGATCTGTCTCCGAGTAAACAGTCTTTAACCACACACACACACCCACACTCACACACACACCCACACACACACACACATATACCCGCTCAATCATGTTATTACCCATTCAGCCAATCATGCAACAGCAAAATGCAGCTTGTCCATGGGTGTTGGTTCCAGACAGAATTGTTTGAGCATTTGAGAAACTGCCGATCTCCTGGGATTGTCCTGGGCAGTTGCTAAAGTTTATACACAATGGTGCCAAAATAAATAAATTAATAAAGAAATATTCATCTAATGGCAGTCCTTTGTTCAGTAATGCAGCGTGATATTAGACTGGCTTAGACTGGTTACAGAACTGGTATAGTTAGTACAGGTATTTGTTACAATTATGGTGAGCACAACAGCATCCCATAATGCATTACAAAAATGGACAGGTTTAGATTGGACAATTACCAGATGGTGTTCTTCCAATCTAAAGAAATGCTGTAAAAACATATTCCTGGTCTTTGTATAGTGAACTATACACAATCCAACCCCTCACAAATTGATGAAAATTAATGCAATTCTATTTTTACAGACCAATATATACACGTATAGATACATTCATAGAATAAAATTATGACAGATTTGAAGTGGCTTATTTAATTTCTGTATAAACTAGAGAACTTGACCTACACATAGACTTAAGATCAATTAAATTTTTTCACAATTCTACATACAGTACTGTACAAAAGTCTTGAGCTGCCTATTCTTTAGGGTTTTGTTTCCAAAGAGTTTTCAGGAATAGTTCTCCAGGCTTCCTGAAGGACTTTTTTGGCTCTCAATTTTGGCACATTTTTACTTTCAGTCCAGTCCCTGTACCTGACCAGTTTTAGATATTTTTTTTAAAGCCACACAACAGTGTATGAATCATTTAAATATAAAAACACCAAAACCTAAAGCATGAACAAGTGAGAAACAGGTGCAGATCTTGATTGGCATACTGGTGATGCTGAATGAGTGATTGGAACAGACGGGAGGAGAAATGAGGTTGCTGCTGAAGTTGTTACATTTTTAAATCATATCTTTAGGCACTTTGCAGCCTGTGACAGTAAAATGTTTGTTATTATGAAAATTGTTGTTGGCTTGAGACTTGTACACAATATTATATTTCATTTTACCATACATCTCTTTCGGCAAGACAATAAGGCCATCTACTTTTAAAATACAAATTGCACAAAAAAAGTTTTCCATAATAATCACTGCTATGCATAAAAGGAAAAAAAGATGGCTGAAGAATAAAGTAATCTGAGGAACACTGCACTGACTATGAAGCATGGGGGTGGCAGCATCTTGTCATGGAGCTGTTTTTTCTGTAAAAGGGACTAGTGAATTTTATAAAAAAGTTGGCCTCACGAGGTAAGAAAAACCTCTAAAGATACTAAAGCAACATTTCAACATATCAACAATAAAATAAAAACTTGGTATTCCAGCCGGATAATGATCCTAGGAAAAAAATCAAAATCACATTATTGTATAATAAGCACTACACAAAGTGTTGTGAGAAAGCTAACCCAAGCATTTGATTCCCATCCACTATATATTATTTTGAAACGACCCTTATGGAAATAAAGTTGCTAAATGAAAAACTGAGTTTGAATAGCTTTAGTCTCATTTTATGTCAACTTACTTACTTGTATGCACTTAGGCTGACATGCATGACGTGGCACTCACTCATATCTCTCTCTTTCTTTCTCTCTCTCTCTCTCTTTCTCTCTCTCTCTCTCTGTGGCTTGAATTCTGCCTGAGCCCTAATTAGTCATAAGACCTTTTGCACGGCGGTACACTTAAAATCATGCATAAATAGGTTTGCTTAAGGAAGAAAAGACGCAATGGGGAACTCCAGGAAAGGCTATTTCATTAGCCTAATTAGCACTTATTACATTACATACCAGACCTACGTCAATCACCAGTTAGCAGAGGCAAACAAGCCGGGTGAACTGAGCTCCAGATGGTTGTGGGGCTTTGTTGGGATTGTCCATGACAATGGCTAGAACATTTAATTTGAGAAGAACTTCATTATAAACTGAAACTAGTATGACTACTGTACACTGCCTGGTCGAGAAAAGTAGCTATACCCTCTAATATCTTTTTAGGCTGCTTTTAGATTTGATAACAAAACATTTATTTCCATCCAGAGTTTTTTTCCCCCCAAAATCATGTAGAATAAGACAGTCTAACCAATTCATAGAGTCTTTTCCAAAGTATACACAACCAGGTTGGCACGGTCGCGTAGTGGTTAGCACTGTCACCTTGCACCTCCAGGTTCCGGGTTTAATTCCCGCCTGAGGGTCTGTGTGCATGGTGTTTGCATGTTCTCCCTGTGCTTAGTGGGTTTCCTCCAGGTACTCTGGTTTCCTCCTACAGTCCAAAGACATGCAGATTAGGCTAATTGAGACGGTGTGTGAAATCCTTAGAACATTCCATGTTTTAAACACAGCATTTAAAACTGGTATATTTAAACACTTACTGGTGGATTTAATGTAAGTTTCACGTATAGAGTGTTTGTTGATTTGGAACGTGCCTGCAGTAGATGTATTATAATACCATCAGTCAACCACATGCTGCTCTGATGGTCTGTAATGTTGGACTATACCTATTCTTTATTGTGTGTCTGTGTGTGTGTGTGTGTGTGTGTGTCTGTGTGTTTTTCTCTATCTGTATGTGCGTATCAGCCAGTCACACTATTTGCTTTCTGCATGAGTCATAGTCACAACGTCTCACTTAGCTAAATCAAACAAATTGTAACCAGTCCACACGGAGAGTTTTAACCCGACTGACCTTTGACCCATAGGGCGGTAGCCCAGATTGTGTGTCAGTAACTTGTACTGTGTCTGAGACACAGCAGACCAAGGGCACCATTAAAGAGCAGTGTAGTTCTGGGCTTTGAAAATGAGGACACAGGAACTGTTACTGACTTATACCTTTGAAGTCTCTAATCGCTTCGTTTGGGAGCTCAGGACTCGGAGATGAGTACACAGAGTGGTGAGGGACGACAGCTGGACCACTGCCACACGCTGACCTCAGTTCACCTGTTTACAGGAAAGCCGGGGCAGTGAGTCCGGAGTGGATCGTGGGCGAAACAAGGGCTTCCAGTTAAAAACCTTTTTGATTTTTTTTTTTTTTTTTTACTCATAGTACACCACCCACTATAGCACAGACCAATAAAATAATAAAATATATAACCAAATAGTTTGCAACTGTAGCTGTGACTATGTAATGTCATGCCAGGTGAGTAAATAAAATGAGAGAAAAAAAAAATCTGCCCTTGCAGGCGCAGTCTTCCCAGGATAGGATCCCAAGCCAGTGCGGCTCTCACCAGGATAAAGCAGTTAGTCGAAATGAGAAAGGGAGCAAGTGATTATGTAAAGTTTAAAGCTGGTTACCGAACAATATCCATTTGAAAGGAGCAAACAAACTACCTTACACATTAAAGTGTATTAAATGGGTGGTGTAACTGTTCAACTGTGAATGAAATCAACATCGAGAACAATGTGTCTCTTTCGATGTGTGCGTGTTTGTGTGTGTGTGTGTGTGTGTGTGTGTGTGTGTGTGTGTGTGTGTGTGTGTGTTTGTGTTATCTAAATAACCTTTGCTCTTATTCTCACCCTGGCTTTTGGATGTTCGTATGCATGAGCTATATGCTGTGATGTCATGCTGTGGTCTCTGAGCCATTGGAGCGCGTGTGGTTTGAGCTGTTTTGTGACTGAAGCTGGTACACTTAACCCCGTTCCTGCTGACTCATAGTTCTCTTATGTCGTGAAGTTGCGGAACGTTATGCCTGATGACATTTTTTCAGTCCTATGACGTGCATGTAACAATAAGCTTTTATAAACAGGTTTAATTAGGGACAGTGTGGATTCCCCGAGCTCAGCTGTTTGTCTGATATTCACATATGGCCATTCTTAATGATGAGTGCTGACTATGTGCTTTTGCCCAATTTTGTCTCATGACTAACTCCATGTTCCACTGCTAAATAGATCATTCAGCACATTTGTGCACTTTTGTTGTATTTATATTGCTATTAAGTTAATGCCAGATATTGCATAATCCTCTCACTGCTATGAAAGACTGTATCTATATGCATTTATTGTGGGTTAAGATTGGATACATTTTTTGTACTTTTTATTCTAGGGTCACAACCCATCCTGTCGCAACCCTCTTATTTTCTAAAATGAATTAAGCCCGGCCCTGTCTTTCCCAAGGAGCCAACAGTGGTGACCCTGCTTGGAACTGACTTTCTGATCAACAACACAGCTTCAACTGCCTGAGCCACCACTGCCCCGATATTGGATACAATTAGACATGAAATTAAAGTGATTTAGAATAACTTATTTTAGGTCTAATAGGTCCCTGAGTCAGTATGATTTTATTGCATGAGTTATGTCTACCATAATGTTGGCTGCTAATGTAGAACAAAACTGAAAAAAATTCTCAGGAGGTAGATTGTGTCAAATGTGTAGGTTTTAACAAAATATCTGTCAAAATCTGCTATAAAGATCATGTCATGTCATGTCATGGCAAAACACCCACAATTAACTTTTTATATCTCGGAATGCAACTTCTTTTAATTGGTAAATTAAAGAAAGAAAGAAAAACGGGGTTTGCCAACTTTTGCCCTTGACGGAAGATGCATGGTCTACACCCACAGCTAAACTCTACAGTTTAGTCAGGTACAAATCCCCCTGACTCTCTTATGAAACTTTGATTTGACATTTGCATTCTCAGAATTACGACATATTTAAAAGAATAGAAAGTCTCTTACTTTAGTTTTTTTCACACTTCAGTGAAGACCAGATTCTCGGTTTGTCTGCATCATTTCACAACCTGTGATGTAATTTGAAAGAAATACGATGAAAAAAAAATGTATTAGACAAAATCGCACTTCAGCAATTAAAAAATATCTTGAATTTTTTTTATTTATTATTTAAAAAAAAAAAAAAAGAATTTTCTACTGTAACATTACGACTAACCAAACAAACTGCCTGGCCAAAACAAATAAGGAGATTTAAAATTTCTTGAACTGGATCAAATTAAATTATTCAAATTAAATGAAAGAAATCTGCTTGAGAAAAAAAACTCTTGTCTGGAGATCACTTATGCAGTTTGTGAAGGTGCATTGGGAAAAATGCAATAGAAATGGCAGCTATTAATAAGTGAAAGTGTGCTTTTTCCACAGTGAGGTGAACTCATTGGCCTGGACTTAAACAGCTGTGTTAATAAGCAATACTCTTGTCAGTAAGGCTAATCAGAAAAAGTCTTTAGTTTGATAGGGAGTAAAAAAATTGGACTTTGGAGCTATGGAAAAAGATTATGTGGTCTGATGAGTCCAGATTGACTCCAGACTAATGGGTGTGTCAGGGTAAGAAGGGACGCACATGAAGTAATGCACCCATCATGCCTAGTGCCCACTGTACAAGCCTCTGGAGGCAGTGTTATTATCTGGGGTTATTTCAGTTGATCAGGTCTAGGCTCAGCGACATTATGTGGCAATAAAATAAAGTCATCTGATCATCTGAATGAACTGAATGACCAGGTTATCACAGCAAAGTTTTTTTCCCACCCTGATGGTGCAGACTTTTTCCAGGACTTGAATTGTGAAAGAATAGTAGCAAAAAGTTAAAAAAAATTGTATATTATTACACCTAACCTTATGACAACACCTGTTATGAGTAGGTCCCCCTTTTGCCACCAAAACTGTCATTGTTAAGTTCATTCAGGGTAGGATCCTGTAAGTTGTTAGGTGGGGTTTCCATGGATTGATTGGATGTTTTTTCCTCCCATACAGACAGTCAACTGAATTGGAAAATATGGAGGCCAAGTCAACAACTCGAACTGTTGTTGTGTTTATTAACCATTCTTGAACTAATTTTGCAGTGTGACAGGGTATATTATTCTGCTGAAAGAGGCCACTGCCATCAGGGTATACTATTGCATGGAGTGGTATACTCGGTCAGCAGCAAGAGGTGGTACATCTCAAAGTAACAATCCACATAAATGGCAGGATCCAAGGTTTCTTAGTAGAACGCTGCCCAAAGCATCACACTGCCCCCACCAGCTTGACTAGTTCCATTACATTTAGGCATTTGGCAGACGCTCTTATCCAGAGCAAATTAAATTTTTTTACTTATTACACAGGGTTAAGCCTTTGGTGGTTGTGGGATTTGAACCTGGGATCTTCCGAACCGTAGTCCAATGCTTTAACCACTGAGCTACCCCTGTTACCCATGTTAGTGCATCCTGGTGCCATCCCTTAAACATGTAATTGACACACACGCACCTGGCCAACCACATGATGTATAAGAAAACATGATGCATCAGATCAGGGAACTATCTTCTATTGCTCTGTGGTCCAGTTCTGATACTCACATTTCCATTATAGGAGCTTTTGGTGGTGGACAGGGGTCAGCATGGTCACGGACTGGTCTGTGACTACGCAGCCCCATATGCAAACTGTGATGCACTGTATATGCTCTTTCACTTTTTATTAAAACCAGCCTTAACTTTTTCACTAATTTTCAGAGCTACAGTAGCTTTTTTATTGGATCAGACTACATAGGGTCCAATGAGCCTTGGCTGCCCTTATCAATAAATTTAGATTTTCTTCCTATATAGTGGTTTCTGATTAATGAATTGAAGCGAGTGGAACTGGACTTCACTCTCTCACTCGTTTATTCTTTATATCATTATCCTCTATACTAAGCACACAGACCCAAGGTGGGACACAAGCCCTTGACCCTGGAAATACGAGGCCACATTGATAACCACTACTCCACCATACTGCTGAACTGGACTTAATGTTTGCAGTTTTAGGAAAGCAGGCTATGTGTCTCTGTGGGATACATTAAGCATGTATGCTTTTTTAAAATGTATTTTAAATCAGAGCTCTACATGTGCCTGATCTTTTCTTAGCAAAACTCAAGGCCATTATATATCACTGTTTGTTTGTACACATGGTTCTACTGGGGATCTCCCTCTTCCTTTAACTGTGTGTGTGCATGGGTGTGTGCCTTGTCTCAGTTCGTGACACCCCAGGTCACACACGTGTCTGTCTATGTGGTTGAGAATTTCCCAGAAACTGGCTATGACAGCATGCGGAAGTCTCAAGGTCAAGGCAGACAGACACATTGCATGCGAACCATGACTCCGACTTCAGGCTTCACTCACTATGAAGGAAATGAGCTAAGTTTCTCAGCCTCATTGAAGAAACCAAGTGAAACCCGACACTGTCTTTATGTAAGCAATAAATTTGTTATTTTTAAATGCCACTCTGCAACCATTAAAAACATGCTGAGTCTTTAGAGAGAAACCCTTATTTGAACCAAAAGTTTTTGCCTTAAATACAGCTTCACATAGGCACAACTGTCATTAGTGGCATGGTTTTGCATTTTGCATTTAAAGGGAACTGAGTATGATTAATCTGGCTACCAAGTACGCTGTGGTGTTCCCCTTAGCCAGGACTCATTAACGCACTCTTGTTGTGTATATAATGTGCACACTCTTGCTCACGCCTGATAAGGGCTATTGTGGTTGTGAAAAGGTATTAGTGTGTGCACTGGCGCACGTATCTTTGTTTCTACCACTTTTGAAAAGCACTAGAAGATTGTTCACCACGATCTGGCTGTGCTTTGGGAATACACCCACACCCTCATGTGTTGACATAAGAATTTACTCAAGCATGCACACACACACACACACACACACACACACACACACACACACACACACACACACACACACACACACACACTTTTCTAGAGTAAGGTGGTATGCAGGCATGAGTACACAAGAACAAGTGAGCAAAGCTAGGCCGACACACAATCATTAATACACACATTACTAAAGTGATTGAGCATCATGGAGTATAGGTTTCTGACCATTACAATTGATTTAACATATGAAACAGGAGAAATTTTGTACTCTAAAACAGCAAACAAATTAGAGTACATACCCTCATAATAAACAAACAAAACAAATGAAAACTACTATCGATAATAATAAAGAATAATAATAAACAATAATAATAATAATAATGATGATGGTGATTATGATGATGATTATGATCATCATCATCACTAACATTACTTAATTTTAGTTCCTTAGCTATTAGTAGCTAATATTATCTAATAGTGGTACCTAATAGTAGTTCTAGTGGTTATTTTGGCGATTAATAGTTATGCATACACACACACTCATTTAGACCTAAGCAAATTAATAATAGCATGCTTTAGGGAGAACTGAAGAACCCAAATAGGCACAAAAAGAACACGCGCAAAGTCACAAACAAAATAACTGCACTGCAGGGTTGAATTAGGAACCCTACAGCTGTAAGTAATAATAATAATCATAATAATAATCATAATAATAATTGTACCATATTACATACTTACCATGTCTTTGCCAAAACTCAGGAAAAGTGCTGCAAACTGATGTCTGTCCACGCTTTACTGAATAATTTTTCACAGAACTGTCTTTGTGCATGCTGTGATTTAAACAAACGTGCAGATTCCAATTTTGTAAGATATCAACACTGTAAGCAGGAAGACGACATGCTGATCAAATCAAAAGTGGAAAGCTGTTAAACTTACATGGAATCAGATAATACTGGAATAGAGGAATGATGAACTGGTGTGAGTTTTAATATTAAGCTTAGTAAGCCTTAAGTGTGGTGAAAGAGGGTTTATATATTTATTCTTTAGATTTATTTCCTTTTATAAGTAGAGAAACAAGAGAGAAATTATGAATAAGAAGATTATGGGCAAAATAACATGTAGAGATTCTTAAAGCTTTCGCTGTGAATGGACATGGACAGGAAATGATATTGTCTTCTGCTTTTTCTTTTTCTTTTGTCTTTTTCAGACCACAGCAGGAAGATGTGGGAAACCGGCAGCGGGATGACTGACAAGCACAAACGTACATACCACAACACAGCCCTCGGTCTTAATGGGTTTGAGGGCCTGTGTGTACGTGATTGTCTGCCTATGTGTGTGTGTGAGAGAGAGAGAGAGAGAGAGAGAGAGAGAGAGAGGGAGGGGGGAGAGGGGGAGAGGGGGAGAGAGGGCAAGAGCTTAAGTAAATGATTTAGTGTGATTGCGTGTTATGCTTGTTTTTCATTATGCACGGTTGTAGAAGTGAACAGTAGTGTTAAATTGTATAAATGTCTTTGTATATGTATGTGTGTGTGTGTATGTGTGTGTGTGTCTATAAATCCTAAACTGTTGTGCACTTAGGAATATAGAGACAAATATAAAAAAAAAGTCAAGTGTATTTCAAAAATCCTGTGCTCTGTTTGTATGTGTGTGAGTAGATCGGCTGCTTGTACATGACAGTGGTGTGTGTGTGTGTGTGTCTTCTAGTGTGCGTTTGCATTTTTTTTTGTGTTTGTTCAAGCATGCCTGTGGCTTTATGTGTTAAATGTGTATTTGCAGTACTTCGTGTGTGTGTGTGTGTGTGTGCGTGTGTGTGTGTGTGAGCAATGTCATGTTCTCATGTCATTTTCTGATTGTTGGAGAACTGTAAGGTGATGACAGACCTTAAGCCCATGGAGAACTTACATGTTGGAACAGTCTCATAACAGGGTGGTGTGTGTGTGTGTGCGTGTGTGTGTGTGTGTGTAAGAGAGAGAGAGAGAGAGTCACAGATTCTGCTGAATTGCAGTAAATGAATTCTGAATGCCTCCCTGAAAAGTATCTCATTCACAGATGAGCTGTCTCACGAATGGAAAAATCCATTCAGGATTTTTAGGCCGGCACCGCAGCTTTGGCTCTTCACCCCAGAGTGCTGCTTGTATCGGCCCTTTTTTCAGCAACAAGGTATCAGCACGTGTTTTCGACTCGGTCAAATCTGGAACGGTTCCACACAAAAGCCGTTTACAGTTTGTTTAAAATACTAAGATTCCGCTTCCAGACATACCAGGCTTGAGGTCTTGTGGGTTTGAGGGTGGCCTGTCACTTTAACACCAATTGGGCACATCAGAATATTTTCAAGACTGCTTAAGCAATTTCTTAT
This sequence comes from Clarias gariepinus, assembly GCF_024256425.1. Classification (NCBI taxonomy): domain Eukaryota; kingdom Metazoa; phylum Chordata; class Actinopteri; order Siluriformes; family Clariidae; genus Clarias; species Clarias gariepinus. Next base: position 24,417,064 of record NC_071107.1, read on the forward strand.
ATAATAAGAAATGAAATTATTCAATCAAATATTTAAGTAAATATTGAACTACTATATATTGCTGTGAATCTGTAAATTAATTAAATTTATGATCAAAAGAATTAAGTTTGTATGAAATGTGAATGTGTATGAATCAAAATGATATGATTGTCCCTGATGAGCAAGCCGAGGACGACGGCGACAGTGGCAAGGAAAAACTCCCTGAGATGGTAATAGGAAGAAACCTTGAGAGGAACCAGACACAACAGGGAACCCATCCTCATCTGGGTGAAAACAAATAGCAGGGATTGATGTGCATAATAATATGCGAGACTGGAAGTTCAGTATAAGAGGAGATGTGTAAGAATAAAGTCCAGTTTGTTCCTGGAGGCTCAGGTAGACTGTAAGAAATTCCAGTCCTGAACTATTGAGCGACTGAAGTCACAGGTCCTCAGAGAACAGCTGTCTGCATCAGTCGAGGACAGGACCACCTTCATGGAAAAGTGAAGCCATCCCCAGTCCCCACACACATTCCAGGCAGACCACACGGGGCATTCATGTGATGAGATCTTCAACCAGAAGCAGGACTCCAGGATGAGTTAGACAGGTCCAGCGGGCAGAGGAGGTCTGGATCACTGGCAGCTCAGGAGCGACATGTATAGTTCGACAGAGAGATAGGTAGAGGAACCAAGGAGAGAGAGAGAGCAGAAGAGGAGAGAGCAAAAGAGATGGAGAGATGGCAATTAGGTATGGTCACAGTCTAACAATGTATATGGTGAATGTATATTTAGTGCAGAGTGCAAGCAGAGACTCTGGCAGGACTAACTATGACAGCATAACTAAAAGGGAGAGCCAGAAGGAAACACAGACATGAGGGCTTCCTAAGATGTAAAGCAACCAATCACCTCATTGTCAACAAACCTGAGTGATCAATGAGAGTGGGGAAGACAACATCTAAACATACCAGTTCACCTAATACTCTACGTCCATGAGTCCCCCAGAGCTGCTCCTTTACCTAAGGCAAATCTATTTAGAAAAATGCTTGGCTAAATAAATAGGTTTTTAGCCTGGACTTAAACACTGAGACTGTGTCTGAGTCCCGAACACTATTTGGAAGACTATTCCATAACTTCGGGGCTTTGTAAGAAAAAGCTCTGCCCCCTGCTGTAGTTTTCATAATACGCGGTACTGACAAGCAGCCTGCATCCTTTGATCGAAGTATGCGTGGCGGATTGTGAGACACAAGCAGTTCACTCGGATACTGCGGCGTGAGACCATTTAATGCTTTATATGCAAGAGTAGTATTTTAAAATCGATGCGAAATTTCACAGGAAGCCAATGCAATGTAGATAAGATAGGGGTGATGTGCTCGTATCTTCTGGTTGGAGTGAAGACTCTCGCTGCTGCATTCTGGACTAATTGAAGCTTGTTTAAGCAACTTGTTAAACAACCAGACAGTAAGGCATTACAATAGTCCAACCTAGAGGTGATAAAAGCATGAACTAGTTTTTCTGCATCATTTGGTGACAATATATTCCTTTTCTTGGCAATATTTCTGAGGTGAAAGAATGCTATCCTGGTAATATTATCTACATGTGCTTCAAATGAAAGGCTTGAATCTATAATTACACCAAGGTCTTTTACTGTTACACTTGATGGAACAGAAAGGCCATTTAAAATCACAGTGTGATCAGAAAGCTTACTTCTAGCTGCTTGTGGTCCTATGACTAGAACTTCTGTCTTATCAGGATTAAGCAGAAGGAAATTAATTAACATCCAATCGCTTATGTCCCGCACACATTGCTCAACTTTAGTAAACTGGTTTTTCTCATCTGGTTTTGCTGAAACGTATACTTATGTGTCATCAGCATAACAATGAAAACTAATACCATGGTTACGAATTATGTTGCCCAGAGAAAGCATGTCGAGGGAAAAAAGCAGTGGGCCTAAAACAAAACCTTGTGAAACACCAAACTCAACTTGAGAACATGAGGAATGGTCACCATCTATATCTACAAACTGATACAAACTGATCAAATAGGATCTGAGCCATAAGAGGGCCGTTGCCTTAATTCCTACTACATTTTCCAATCTGTGAAGAAGAATACTATGATCAATAGTGTCAAAAGCTGCACTAAAGTCGAGTAACACAAATATAGTGACGCAACCTTGATCAGAGGCCACTAGAAGGTAATTTACTACTTTAACGAGTGCTGTCTCTGTGCTGTGATGAGGCCTAAATCCTGACTGATACAGTTCGTTTATGCTATTTCTATGTAAATATTAACATAGCTGCTGTGATACTATTTTTTCCAGAATTTTAAAGAAAAAAGTATTCTAGGTTCTGATGTGATGTGATTAATTTATCATCTGTATCACTTAAATTGTCTGGTTTCAAAGCCTGAATTTTTTGCCTAATATTTTTGATTTTGTTATTGAAAAAGTTCATGAAATCTTCACTACTGTATGTTGTTGTTTTGGAGATTTCTGCAGTGGTCATGTTTTTAGTTAATTAAGCTATGGTAATAAATAAAAATCTAGGACTATATTTTGTTATTTTCTATAAAAGTGGAGAGATACGTTGATCTAGCAGCACTGAGAGCTTTTCTATAGTTCAGGATGCTCTCCTTCCATGCTATTTAGAATACTAACAATTTAGTTTGACGCCATTTGCGTTCTAATTTCCGAGCGGTTTGTTTTAGAGTGCGTGTAATCGTTATTCCAAGGAGTGAGTTTCTTATCTCTAGTCATTTTTCTTTTAACTGGAGCTACATTATCTAAGCTATAACGAAGTGTTGACTCTAGATATTCAGTCGCTTGATCAAGTTCTGTGGAGTCAGAATCAGTGAATCGGTGGTTCAAAGCATAAATTTTACTAAGCAGCTGCAACAAACTATTTTATATCTAAATAAATGTTGTGTGTCCAGGTATGCAATTATTAATAAACAGCAATAAGAAATGATAAACTGTAATACATTCTCAAAGTACATATGCTAGGTTGCACGTCTTAAGAAATTCTAGCACCAGATCAGCTCCCAATCCAGTTTAAACCAGTGCCAAAAAAAAAAAAAGGTTTTCACTGGTTCACCAGTTCTGGAACCATCTCACTTTTTTGGTGTAAGGAAGGGGTGCATGTTGTGTTGTAGTGCAGTGTCTCTTTGTAGTTTGGTTCAGGGACGGTCCTATCAGCAGAACTCAGCAGTCTCTCCTCTGCCCTTGTAGATTTGGCCCCTCTTGATAAGCAATCAGTCCTAAATATAGTGAGCTATTAAAGCCAAAGGCTATTTCCTTCTACCAATCCAGAGTGTAGAATAGAGCTTGTATTTGGGGACGTCCAATCAGCAAACACATACAATGTACATTTTTAGAGTAGATGCTAAGACAGACTTAATGTAGATCAGACACTGAAAGTGAGGTGTGTGAGAGAGAAAGAAAGAGAGAGAACGAGAGAGAGAGAGAGAGAGAGAGAGTGTGTGTGTGTGTCTGTCTGTGTGTGTGTGTGTGTGTGTGTGTGTGTGTGTGTGTGCCTTTGCATGTGTCTCACAGTTGGAAGTGGTGGCTGTGAATGTTATGTCCCCATAAGCATGGGAAATCAGTTTTGACCTTGTGAGGACATTTGGCTGGTCCTCACAAAAAAGGTTTTGGTTTCCTTTTGGTTATTGAGGTTAAGATCAGGGTTAGATTTAGGTGGAGGCATAACTGTAAATAAGTGCCTTAATAAAATTACAGATGACTAATTTTCTTACTAATTTTTACAATTAAACCTCACAAGGATTTTTCATACACTCCAGGGCTACCATTCCCTTGCACACACACACACACACACACACACACAGAACGAGAGAAAGAGCTGGAATAAAGCTGTGGTTCAAAGATTGATGGGACCAGCTGAAAGATTTACCCTTGTTGCTCTAAGGCTATCTGGGTCACACCTCAGTATCGAGTGCCCTAGGAACGTTACAGATAGTGCATTTGATAACCTTTCACCTGACAGACCTTCATTTCATGCTCACACACACACACACACACACACACACACACACACACACACACATGCACATACACCTCAGCCCAACTCTGGACAGCTGAAAAGTGTTTGCAACATTTTCTACATAATGTATGTAATACGTCTATAAATACGAATTGGGTACGGTGAATGTATCCTGTATATAAATAAGCACGCTAACATAAACCTGTGGTACGTGAGCTAAAAGTCCAAGCGGATGTTATAGAAAATAAAATTTTCTAACCGGTCAGAATTTATCCAACAGCACTGTTGTATAAGGAGTGTTAAGATAACATTTGAACATGCAGTTTTTAACCATGAATTTAGTCAAATCAATAAGTTATTAAACGAATTGAACACAATATTCTGTAAAGCCCATCTGACTGCAACAAATGTCTCTGGACTGAGAGAGAAAACCGGAGTATCCAGAGGAAACACACACACACACAGATCGAAACCCCTAACCCTGGAGGTGACAGTGCTAACCACCAAGCCACCATGCCGCCTACATCCTTCATGATGGTGTCGCCAGGATGGTGATGCAGTTGTTTGTCAAAGTTAATGGAACATACAGAACATCTGGTTCTGTCGATTTCTTTTTTTGGGTGAATTATTGCCATGTGGAAAAAAAAAACGAACATGCAATTTAGTGCCATGGTAGAAAACGAGATAAAACTGAAATGAAAAGAGAGTGATAGTTACAAGAAGCAGAGCCAGTCGGATGATGATTCAGTCTCCATGTGACGGTTTTCAACATGAATGTCTACACTCTCCATCTCGTCACAACCTCCACACTCGGGACTCAACCAGAACAGCTTGGCTGAACTTTACCAGAGCAGTCAACTTGACCACCGTGTCACTCGCCAAGACCGCACTGAGGCTTCCATTACTGGGTAGGCCCTACCTGATCGTCTCCAAGGGGATGAAATAAGCATTTTGGCTCGGCGAGACAGTGCGGCAGGAAGAGATGCATTCTGGGAACTGTGGTTTGCCAGCAGGGGGGGAGCTGGCTGAGAGATGAAGGGAGTGGCCCCTTGGCCTGGTTTACGGCTTGCTTGTCATTGCTGCAGGCTCGCTGGCAAGGCAACCAGCATTTTCCCTCGGGTTTGGTGTTCATTCTGAACACAATCCTGGTGCAGGCTGTCATTTCTGCAACCTCCAGCTTTTCTGAAACACTTTTTTATGTTGCTACTTCCTCAGGCTTGCGTGTCACTGTGTTTGTATTTAGCTTTGAGGCCAGCCATAATAAAATCCCAAGCTTCTTTTCATAGCCATTGACGTTTTGATTAGCATGTGTGTTGGTGATAGCGAGAGCGTGGGTAAATCTGAGTGCCTGCGTGTTTGATAACTCTTGCGTCCTTGAGAGTTTGAACAGAGTTTAGTCTGGCGTGATACTCTTCTTCTTTTTTTTTTTTTCTTAGAAGATTTTTCCCACTCGGTTGATCATGAGATTCAAAGCTTTTTAACATAATTCATTATAACCTTCAAATCAAAGGCACTATTCATCACATTGTGCTTTAGGTTTGAAACTTTGGTGTAATGTCCCTGGGATTAAAGAATCGTCCCAAAGTATTTTAAACACAGAAACTGGGGCTGCTTAGATTAACGGAGTATGAATCGGTGTTTTTATTTGACCATAAAAACTTTTAAACCAGTAAGACAGATGGCTGTGAGGGTGTATAAATGAGTTGGTAACATTTTCAGAAATGTCCCCGTATAACATCCTATCAGTCTGCTCTAATGCACTAAAGAACAGAATATTAATACGGATGAAAGAAAATGTCTTTTCTCTGAGCTGCCTCTATAGACTCTGCGTCTTCCGTATTCAATAAAAAAGGCTGAAAACACACACACACACACACACACACACACACACACACAGCACTGTGCTGGAGTCTGAAACATGAGCGGAATGAGAAAAACTCCTGTCTATCAAGCTGAGCGACCATTGTTGGCTCCTTCTAAACAGAGGCGGTCCTTTTCTTCGAAGGCTCTTTCCATCCACTCACGAAAAACATTTACAGCCAAGTTTAACACTGAGATTCTAAACCTATAGTTAAGTCTGGAACTGCTAAAGAGGGATTTTATAAGGCCAAACCTTGAAAACAAGGATCACATGACAAAATTAGAGACTGCTTAAAATATATAACCTTCCTATGAATTGAATTTAAATGCTGTTCAGGCGTTCTCGCTTTGTTTTTCCCTTTTCTTTCTTTGTACAAAGAGAACATTTGGAATTCACTCCTGAAAAAATAAAGCTGCTCTTCATTTAATAGGCAAAATCTTTTCAACATACAATTTTTAAGCCTACGTTTGAGGAGGCCTCATTAAAACGTCATACCTCATTAAAGACAAGGTGTTTTTTATGGATCTGTGGGTTGGTTTGATCTACAGTAAGTGAACTCATGGGCTTCAGGCTTCTTTGTGCCTTGCGAGTGAATACCTGTGCAGTTGTGCAGTGTTTAAGAGCGTTGTGAGAATGATAATGGGACAGAGAAAGAAAGAGAGAGAGAGAGAGAACTCCAGTTTACTACTGCCTCACCACAATCAGCCCACATCTGAATAACTTTCCTATAATCGTTCTCTGACTAATGTTACTCTGAGGATTGTGCAAAGGTCGAGACAAATGCATCCATCACGCGGTTGAAGTCTCCCAAACCGTACTGTCACAGACCAGAAACCAGAAGTACTTTACAAACAAAGTGCTCTAGCAATGATTAATAGTGCTTTTAGAAATCACAAAGTCGCCTACTCCCCTCATTCCTCCCTCCTTCACACACACGCTTCTCAAGAAACGTAAACACAAACATTGTTCATTGTTCCCGCTCAGTGTTCCATGCCTGCAGGAACAATAGGGGAGTTTTGGAGATCACTAAAGGCCCTCGCTCAGGCTTTTCCTCTACTTAAAATGACATAAGCAGGTGCAATGATGGGCTATCACATTTCCTCACTAATCTTTCTCATTTTTAAGTTGACCGCCTCACGCCTCTCTTTTTCTCTCTGTACTTTTTGTTTCCTGACACTGCCTGTGATGGTCACACACACTCGGATTGATGTCATGATCTCCGTCATGCTCACCTGCTATGGCGTCACTCATGCAGGTGTGAGTGTGTGACCATGTGATTGATTTTAGTTTTCTCAAAACCCATGTCGAGTGGGCATGTAACTGAGCCCGTATAGTCCTCTGTTACAGTTGCCAGGAAAACACAGCGAACTTAAAAACATACTTTCCTCAACACATGTACAAGACTGGATCATTTCTTAAAAGAGAAATAGAGGAGCAATTCTCAATTTAACTGTTCCCTAAAGCCGAATTTCCCTCAATTGGATTACTGTTTGCCGTGATCTACTGCTTGACACTGAGCCAGTCTATAGCTAGCTGGCAGAGAATGAATAGACATACCAGATCACCATCTGTTCTTCAGTGGAAACAAAATAGGCTTTTATGTAGCATTTCTTCAACCAGCTCTGCCTTACATCCTTAAACAAAACTTTTCAAGCTGTGCCCGATGCACTTTTGAGTGCGAGTTTGATCCTAATGCATGTGGAGTGTGCCGTCGAAGTGAATCTCACATTTGGGCCCAGTCAGCACAAAATTGGCCTGCCAAGACATTCTTCCTAAACTAACCAAAATTGGACATTACCTGGCTTGTGGAACGAATCACAACTTTGAGTCTCCTTTCACTCTTCCTTTATCTGCTCTCTCTTCCTTTCTTCTCTTTGACGATTGAATGTCCTCCTTTTGGAGCCTATGCAAGGTAGAGCCCTGAGAATGGCCAGGCTGTACAAATAGGTAAATCTCAGGAGGATAAAAATTGCCTCAGACTTGACCTATATTCTCAATTCACCACCTCAATGCTTTACAGATACAGTTAACTGCAAAGCTGGAGCTTAGAAGTGCTTGGAACTTAAGCCTTTGACCTGTTGATAATGACCTTTAATCATGGATTAAGAGCAGTTATTTAAAAAGAATTGCTTGAGCTAGACAAAACTGGTGTAATTAATTCTGCTCTCCATAAGCCGAGTTGGGATAAATCATGTCATCGTGGAATAATAACAACCACAACAAAAGCAGAAGAGTGTTTAGCGAACTCTGTAATCATTTAATGACTCACTTGATGATTCAAGCCAGTCCTTAAGTGCAAAAACTCCTTATGTTGATCTTCAGGCCAACTAGGAGAGAAAAAATCCTATAATTTCAATCAGTTAGTTTTAAGGTAAGGCTCATCATATTTGACTTCTGTATTCATATTTGTTTGTTTATAGTGCATATTTTTTGTTGTGGCCAATGACCAATAATATATAATATTTACTTGAAGCACCTGATTGAGAAAGGACTTTTATATATTTTCATAGATTATTGCATTTACTCTAATAAGTCAATTGGTCTGGCTTGTTTAAAAAAAATAAAACTAATGATGAAAACAGATGTTTAAAAAGAAATTAACAATTTGTTAACCAACACATAACCACTTCAATTTCATGATTTATTTCTTGTTTTATTTTGAGCCGTTATCTTATTATGGTTAGGTCTTTAATCTTTGTTGATTACCCTTATTTTTTGTGAAAATATTAAATAGGCTATGTTGAGCTAAGATACAATAAAGTGGAAAGTAATTATTGTTTGTTGCTACACATTTAATACATTTCCAAGAATAAAAACTTATCATTTATTGGAAATCTCTACTCTTAATCTTTTTCTCATCTAATTTAATTCAATTCAATAAATTTTTTTTTGTATAGCGCTTTTAACAATTGTCATTGTGGCAAATCAGCTTTACACGATCAAAAGAATTATTTAAGTTTGGAATGTGAATGTGTATGAATCAAAATGGTCAGATAGTCCCTAATGAGCAAGCCGAGGGCGACAGTGGCAAGGAAAAACTCCCTGAGATGGCAATAAGAAGAAACCTTGGGAGGAACCGAATTCATTTGGGTGAAAAGGGAAATTGATCTAGATTCATACTGTGTTGGGTGGAAGGCAGTTCAGCATAAAAGTTGATGTCAATTGATGTTAATATGGAGTCCAGGTAGTTATTGGAGGCTCAGGTAGACTTGTAGGAAATTCCAGTTTTGAACTATCGAGCGACTGCAGCCAAGTCAAGTCCTCAGAAAACAGTTTTCATGGTAGAGTGAAACCATCTCCAGACACCGCACGCATCCCAGAGAGACACACGGCGCATCCTTGCGACTAGATCTCCAACCAGAAGCGGGGCACCAGGATGAGTCAAACAGGTGCAGAGGGCAGAGGGAGTCTCAATCACTGGCAGCTCAGGAACGACATGTGTAGCTTGACAGAGAGAGGGAAGGAGAGAGCATAAGGGGAGAGATAACAGTTAGGTGTGGTCACAGTCACATAATGTATAAGGTAAATGTATATTTAGTGTAGAGTGCAAGCAGGGACTCAGGACTAACTATAACAGCATAATTAAAAGGTAGAGCCAGAAGGAAACACAGAAATGGGGTTCCTGAGATGTAAAGCAACCAATCACCTTACCATCAACAAACCTGATTGATCAATAAGAGTGGGGAAGACAGCATCTAAACATACCAGTTCACCATAATACTCTACGTCAATGAGTCCCCCAGATCTGCTCCTTTACCTAAGGCTAATCTATTTACAAAAATGCTTTTCTAAATAAATGGGTTTTTAGCCTAGACTTAAACACTGAGACTGTGTCTGAGTCCCGAACACTATTTGAAAGGCTATTTAATAACTTTAGCGCTTTGTAAGAAAAAGCTCAGCCCCCTGCTGCAGTTTTCATAATACCCCGGTACTGACAAGCAGCCTGCATCCTTTGATCAAAGTAGTCGTGGCGGATCTTAAGACAATAGCAGTTCACTCAGATACTGTGGCGCGAGACCATTTAATGCTTTATATGTCAAAAGTAGTATTTTAAAATCGATGCGGAATTTCACAAGGAACCAATGAAGTGAAGATAAGATAGGGGTGATGTGTTCGTATCTTCTGGTTCTAGTGAGGACTAGTTAAACAACCAGACAGTAAGGCATTACAATAGTCCAACCTAGAGGTAATAAAAGCATGGACTAATTTTTCTGCATCGTTTAGTGACAATATATTTCTTAACTTGGCAATATTCCTGAGGTGAGAGAATGCTATTCTGGTAATATTGTCTTCCATGAGCTTCAAATAAAAGACTAGAATCTATAATCACACCGAGGTCTTTCATGGTACACTTGATGAAACAGAAAGGCCATCTAAAGTTACAGTGTGATCTAAAATATTGATTTTAGCTGTATGCGGTCCTATGACTAGAAATACTGTCTTATCAGGATTAAGTAGGAGGAAGTTAGTTACAATCCAGTTTCTTATATCCTTTATGCCTTGCTCAACTTTAGCAAGCTGTTTTTTCTCATCTGGTTTTGCTTAGACATATAACTGGGTGTCGTCAGCATGACAATAAAAAAACTAATACCATGCTTACGGATTATGTTGCCCAAAGAAGGCATGTAAAGGGAAAAAAAGCAGTGGCCCTAAAACTGAACCCTGTGGAACACCAAACTCCACTAGAGAACCTACAGAATAATCACCATTTAAATCTATATAATAACGATCGGTCAAATAGGATCTGAGCCAGGAGAGGGCTGTTCCCCTAATTCCTACCATGTTTTCCAATCTGTGAAGGAGAATACTATGATCAATGGTGTCAAAAGCTGCATTGAGGTCGAGTAACATAAGCATAGTGATGCAACTCTGGTCAGAGGCCAATAGGAGGTCATTTACTACTTTAACGAGTGCTGTTTCTGTGCTGTGCTGTTACTGATACAGTTCCTGTATGCTATTTCTATGTAGATATGACCATAGCTGCTTCACTTTTATCTTTTCCAGAATCTTAGAGATAAAGGGGAGGTTTGATATTGGCCTGTAATTGGACGGCCGACAGTGGTGGAGGTCAGACTTCTTAATTATCGGTTAAATAACTGCTAATTTAAAAGTTTTTAAAACATACTCAATGCTGAGCCATCTGTTTGAGAAAATGTGTCGATATAGAATCTAATATACAGATTGATGAATTTGCAAAAGAGATGAGTGAAATTAGTTCATTCTCTTCAAGAAGAGTAAATTATTCTAGGTTCTGATCTGACATGGTTAGATTAACATCTGCATCAATTAAATTGACCCGTTTTAAGCCTTAATTTTATGCCTAATATTTACAATTTTATTATTAAAAAGTTCATTAAGTCCTCACTATTGCACGATATTGTTGTCGAGATTTCCGCAGTAGTCTTATTTCTGGTTAATTTGGCTATGGTATTAAATAAAAATCTAGGATTATTTTTGTTATTTTCTATAAGAGTGGAGAGATACGTTGGTTTAGTTACATAAAGAGCTCTTCTATAGTTCGGGATAATCTCCTTCCATGCGTTTTGAAATACTAACAATTTTGTTTAAAGCCATTTATGTTTAAATTTCCAAGCGGTTTGTTTTAAAGTGCGCATGAACACCATCTAATTAAAAAATTTGGAGGTTAGTCTTTTTTGTTGGCTAATGGCCAGAATTAGCCTTGCATCAGTTCTAGTTAGCCCAATTCGCAGGGCAAAAAGTTAAATTCTAGCTAATTGTATATGTTACTTATATTTTTTTAGCTTAATTTTATTAAATTTAATGCAACAAAATTGTATTTATATAGCGCTTTTAACAGTGGCCAATGTAGCAAACCAGCTTTACAGAATCAAAAGAAAATTATGGAAATTAATATGAAATGTGTAGAAAATATTTATACATCAAATTTTATTCATTAAATATTTGTTCTTTTTAAAACTTGAGATCTGGCAACTTGTTTACCTTTTTTTGATGATACTGCTTAATTTTGGCAGAATATCTCCACTTCCATTCGAAGAAGATTTTGACACATTATCTACGGTTTCATTTTAAGATAAGTTTTCGGTACTTTTTCCTCCATTAAAGATATGACAGGATAAGATCAAATATTAGATTAATCCCTCAAATGAGAGTAAGAATCATAATACAAAATAATCAGTATGTTCATAGAGTTATGAGTTTACTGTTCATCCTAGGAACTTGTGCTAGAATTTCACCATAGCTTTTTCTTTTCATGATGGCTTGCATTTATTTTTGCATACACAAATTACAATCCCAGATGAGGTGGCTCAGCAACAGGAACATCTGATCCTTGAAAATCGACAGACCACTTGCCACCAAGTTGTGGAAGCGATACACTGAGCATTACCACGATGGAGTTACTGTCTGTCGAGTAGGTCATTGTGGGCCAGTGTGTGCCGTGTGCATGGTATCCACGCCAACATCAGTGTAACCATGACACTGGTACTGCCTAAGCAATGGAAAGCTGCAACATAATCACATTTGCTTGTCTCTCTCCTATCCAGAACAGCAGTGATGTGTCTTGCTCAAACACTCTGACATGTTGCCCCATATAAAGTGGTCTGAATGATTGAACTCAAATTGAAGTTAATGTATCTGCTGTGGTCCTTTCTCTTTTTTTTGGCTCTGTTCCTCACTTTTTCCACAATGATCTGTTTGCTTGTGGGGATGTTAATAAAACAATGGCAGGAAAGACAGCATTAAGTTGAGGGCCAAAGGGACTGAGGCATTCTGCCACCAGTTGCTGCCTGGAGTTGTGTTTGTGTGTAACCTGTGTGTGTGTGTGTGTGTGTGTGTGTGTGTGACATTGTGTACTGAATATTATATACGAATAGTCTACAAAAGTCAAACAAATGCTATTTGAATATTATTTAACTTAGATCCTCCTGTCTGTCTAACTTAGATTTTCCATTTTGTGTTTGTTTACTACTGCCCCTATATTAAAGGACAGTATGTGTGTACGTGTGTGTATGTATGTGTAAGACTTCAACTCATTCCTTAGTCTCGCAGCTAAAGCCCTCAATAACTGACCCAGTTATGTCACTTTTTCCCCTCTGCCTTTGTGACCATCACCTCTGCTCTCATTTCCTACACACGTGTAACTGTCTGTCTTCACACAACCTCCCTTAGAAACACATGGCGGTCTTGTTTTTTTCCCCCGCCATTTTTACTTTGCATCTTTTATCTCTATGTCTGAGGTTTCCTGTGGTGCTTTCTGAAGAACAATCGGAGGAACCACACAATCACAGTGGGCCAAAACAATCTGACCCTTGCACTCTCCTTCTCTCTCTCTCCCTCTCTCTTACACACACTTTACTCACTTTTTCTCAATCTGTCAGTCAAACTGTCATGGAGTCATTCACTCAATCATCCTCAATCACTGATTGATAATATTTCACCGCTATCACAATATATCTATACATAGGAGTTCAACACCAAAAACTGAATGCAAGGCATTATGAAAAGAAAAAGCAAAAAGCTATGATGAAATTCACTGATATTCAACCCTAGTACAATTTCCAAGTATGAACAGTAAACCCATGTGAACAGGAGGCAGTATATTGCTGACATCATAAACATGTTACTATCTGTTGACACATTTTTGACATTTGACCTGAATTATAATATAAAGCGAAAGCAGGGAAAAGCTAAAATGATGACGCTGGACTGGGTTAATGTAGGCGGATTTTCAGAACATACTTGTGACTTCAGTCACTAAATAGTACAGGACTGAAATTCCTGAATCTCTATTGACGAAAGTGCACTTTATAGTAATTTAAATGCTTCTAAAGTCCATGATATTGATCGTTCAGTCTTATAGCACACAGCTATACCAGCATACTATTATACTATACCAGCATATCTATTATCACCGAAATGAGGATGGGTTCCCTGTTGATTTTGGTTCCTCTCAAGGTTTCTTCCAAGTGTCATCTCAGGGAGTTTTTCCTTGAAAACTTCATCCTTGCCTTGCTCATAATTATAATTTACTCATAACTCCATACATTTTTCCCCTTTATTTCCATACAATTTCAATTTTATGAAGCTGCTTTGCCACAGTGAACATTGTTAAAAGCATCACATGAATAAAATATAACGTGGTTGAATTGAAAAAGAGAAGATCTTGATAAAAGGTATTTTAAATACAATCATTTGATGTGACTCAGAGTGCTAATGCATGATAATACTGCCCAAATTTCTGATTAGATTTGTCATAAGTCGCCTCTTGTGTAATAAATGCTATATATAGTAAATGTCAGTGCATACACTATGGATTCCAGTAAAGTACTGATTAGAGACTGGAAGTTAGAATAACACAAACCCAAACATTACTGGTAAATGTGTGTCAATAATGTCAAGGTTATTGTGCGTAAAAGCATTCCTACTCACTCAGCCCCAGTTTTTCCTATCCTGCCCTGCACAGAGCTAGTAAAGGTCAGTGGGCAGCAGGAAAGGTAATTTCCTATCTTTATAGCAGACTCCATCCTAAACAGAGAAAGCACTGGAAACCGGAAAATATCTCATCCCTTTACACACGTCTACTGTTTATAGTATTATAGTGCTTTGTACAGTGTATTTCTTTTGCAAATTGTCACTGTTAGCATCTTAATTGATAAGAGTTCTCTTTTAGTTTAATAGGAAATATATTCTTTAGGGTATCTGTAATATGTGTAGTTAAAGAAAATATTGAGAGCATGCTCAATTAACATTACATTAAATATGTGAACTGTGTACTTCTTCAAGTACATGGCACTCCAAATTCCCTGAGGTGCCTTTCTGAAATTCTTCCCCTTTCTATTAGACTTGGTGTACATTTGATAATTTGATGACAAAGCTACTTTGACAACCAAACAGCTGGATATAAACTGACGCCCCACAGGCTGCCCGGAGCAGCACTGTGTGACTGACAGGCTCCTTAAATGGCTAAGATTAACTTTAATCTGCCAAAGCTCTACCTGCAGCTCCATAACTAACCCTCCACGCCTGCCTGCTTCCAATACAGAACCGTTTGTCCGCTTTGAACCCTGAAAATGAAAGCCCAGCTTCCCAATGGCGCCAAAAAACAACAGCAACCCGCCAACTGCAGAACACAGAAACAGTACCCCTCCCGTAGCTGGCGCTGAAACACAACTGTCCTGTCACCAATGAAGACATTCATTTCCTTTCACCCCTTCTAAGGGCATTAGACTCTTTTGAGTGCTGCTTCACATGTTTCTCTGAAAGGCCCGGTGTAGGCCTCAAAGCACCCTGGAAAGAGCTCTCAAGGCTGGTGTGTAAAGGAGGATCCACAAATGGAACAGAACTCTTCTAGCACAAGCCCTTGCTGAGCACATTGAGAGACTTACAATGCCAGGATCCGGGGCATTCGGAGAGGCCGGAGAGGGGAGATGCCCGTCTCTGCCTCCAATAGAGGCATCTGCACTGTGCCGCTTGCAGCCGGCCTCCTCTTCATCTTCCCCATTGACAGCTAACTGCTCGCAAAACAAGGCAAATCAAGCATGAATTTCCCTGGCAGGCATTTTCCTCATTTTGCACTACATTCTTTTCAACTCTCAGTCCTCTAATGTCTTTTCTCTCATTGGCCTTATGTCCATTTCTCGCACTGATTCTCTCTCTCTCTCTCTCTCTCTTTCTCTTTCTCTCTCTCATATCCTTTTTCCTTAATCTCTCTCTTTCTCTCTCGGTTGGTCCATGTGAGAGAACGAATCAATAGTTGCACTCTAATGACCAGGATTCCAATAAAAGCGCCTTCACACAGCAGTTGAATAGACGTTTGGGATTACAGCCATCCACTAGCTCACACAACCTGTTCTTGTCCCTGAACAACACACACACACACACACACGCTAAACCACAGTCTTGTTCATAGTTATAGTGCTCTAGTTTGGTGGCCTATTTAGGAGAGTACAGGACTAGGTCAGAGGGGTCAGCATGGCCGGCTGTAGAGCTGAATTCGGGGAGCTGAGTGCCACAAAACAGCGAAATGCCACCCAAGCTCTCATCATGGCCTGGCTATTTTAGTTAGCACCAGATGCTAGCCGTTACTGGGCCTCTTAAAATGTCAGGCGGTGATCAATGGTGGGTCTGAAATGAATGCACCAAAAGATTAATTCTCCCCTGGCTTTAGATTTGATTTGGGCGGTTTAATGCCGGTTAGCTCACATGTGCCACAAAATCACAATCCATGCAGTGATTGTCTCTGCTTGCTAATTTTCATTATTCATTCACAAAAACTAAATAAATCTCTCACTCCTAATCCAGTTCTTGAAGCACATGGCATAACGAATGTCTCAATTACAATGAGTAGGCATTCTTTAATTACAGTCATGGTGAAATGTGATGGATTAGTGGGAATGAAGTGTTTTCAACATAGCTGCTTCAAAACAGTCTGCTTCTGCTACCTCATGCTCAGCTGTGCTTAAAAACATTTCCTTTACTGAAAATAACTTCCGTTATCTAGAAATAACATATATAGCATATCAAAACAATCTCATGCTAGCTCTGGAGCAGCGGCGTGTTTGGGTGCAGTTCCATGGTCAAACATGAAACTCTTCGTCCCAGGGTGTTTGTGATAAAATCATTATGGTTACAGCTTGGCTTTGGCCAAAGCAAACATGGCAAAAGCGCACGGCCTCACACTGATGGCTTTGCACACACAGCAAAGATTTATGAAAAGTGGAACACTATTGAAAGCCACCTGTTTTCCTCATCTAACTCCTTTCCTTTTTTCCCCCCAACCTCCCCCTCCTCTCTCGTTTCTCGCTTTCCCGCTCTTTCTTTTTGTCCAGAGGAGCTGACTACTCGGAAAACACAGACCTTGGTTGCACAATGTTTTTCAAGGCTACATTGGGCCCCTGCCACATACACACACACACACGCACACACACACACACACACACACACACACATTTACATGCACGCTTACACACTCACACTCTGCTACCCCCTCCTCTTCCAGACCCAAGGGATCGCTTATGCAAGGCCAGGGAGCTCTGCTGTGCACATCTGCTCTGCTGGGCAGCAGTAAGAAGCCGAACCATAGAGAGAAAGAGAACGAGGGGCAAGTGGGGGGGATTTACAGGGGGCGCTTGGCTTTGGGAGGTCGGGCAGATGCCTGGTAATGCTGCAACGGCTGCCATGGCGATAGCCTTACAGTGTTTACAGCCCCCGGACGGTACTGGGACACAGCGCATCTCTCACGTCTGGCTCTTTCTCTCCGACCCACTCCTTCTAATGGAAATCACTGGTCCTGCTGTGCGAGGAGGCCAGCATTATTGTTTCTACTTTTTTTCCCTCCTGTCAGTGTGTGAGTGACAGAGAGCTGCAGGGAGTCAAGTTTATGGTGATGGTCTCTTAGAGGGTTTTCAGTTCTCTGTGACAGGGTAAAGATAAAAGGTAGTGGTAGATAAGTAGATAAGTATAAGGGGGTGAAATTACGATGTGTATATGAATGGGTCATGAATTTCAGCGATCTAAACACTGGCTTATACTTGATGTTGACATCAGAGTTTAATTAGATTTTAGTACAAACCAAAAATGTCCCCAGAATGATATCTGACAGTTATGGCGGGTCCCATGAAAAAATTAATAAATCAATAAATAAAAGTTAAACTAAATTGCATATATAATGATTATTATTAAATTAATAAGTATGACAGTGAAAATATAGCAAAATAAGCATGTGCATGTGAACAATTCATTTATGCTATCTTCTAGGAGATGAATAATTCTCATTTCTCAGAGAAGTTTAAAGGAAGGTGGGTTGTGAAAGCTGAAAGGAGGTGAATAAAACTAGATTGTAACAAAGGGTTTTCCGTTGCATTTTTTTGCACAGAATGAATCAGACTTTATCAGGGCCTGATCTTTGATACTGCTCTAAAGCTTAATTTACATACTGGTTCTATGAAAAGAAACGGATACACACTGCATGTCCAGGAACTGCGAGATTACTTGTTCATGAGTTCAAGTAAAAGTACAGATCAGATAATCCCAAGGGCATTTTTAAATCTGTCTGTTCTCTTACACTGAAACCACTTTATAGCAGTGAGTAGGAGCCGGTGAGCTGTTAAACATCTGCAAATATATGTTGGAGTGATCGAGGTTAAGTTCATAATACAGTATGTAGTATATAATGTGCATTCTGTATGTATGTTGCCTATTTAAAATATAAAATGTGGTGTGGGGTGTTGGGGTGGTGGGTGTCCATTATGTTCATTTGCCCAGTTGTGAAGATTTCCTTTATCTCCACTTCCGGAGCCCTTCAGATCACTTCTCCATGGCCTTCACACTTTGTCCATCCATTCCTTCTCCTCCTCCTCCTCCTCCTCCTCCTCCTCCTCCTCCTTCCCTTGCTACTGCTACATCAAAGTCTGCCTCAGCCCAGCAACCACAGCTCAGACAAGAGGAAGCTTACTGCACAGCCCTATTGTCATGTCACTTTCCCCTTCTCCTCTACTTAAAGTCCTGTTTTCAAGCACACCTACCTATCCCATTCATTTAGCTCTCGTAAAGGGAGACCACTGAGTTCATAATAGACTGGAGTGGCTTGGGTGTATTGTTATGGCTGGGCTGTAAAAAATCGATATTCTTGTGGTTGGAACAATAGGGGCCTCTCTGGGTGCAGGGAAAGTGTCTGGGGGTATGTGTGTGTGTATGTGTGTGTGGACATGAACATGTGGCAGTACAAGATTTGATGAAATAGAAGCAGGATTCAATTTTAGGACACATTATTCTTCTGTAGCTTCAAACATAAACACATTGTTTTCCTTATTCGCATAATACACAATAGCGCAACCCACTGTGAACACAACACAATAATGACGACTATTTAAACTAACACTTTACTTTGGTATGACACCAACATAATCTCTTTGTGACAACTGGCATAAATGTCTCTGTAGGCTTATTGCAGCAGTTTTTGACACTTACAATGTTAAGATGACATAAGACTTAAAACTCTCAAAACAGACTCAAAACTTTGATTGTTCTCTTTCTGGGCTGACCAACATTTCCTGTGCACTTGTGACTATTAATAAAATTGTCTGTTGTGATTTTTGCACGTTTTCTGAAAACTAAGTGGCCAAAAGTGTATTTATTTAAGACTTATCACAGTTTTAGTTTCAGTTGATTCCAAAGGTGTTGAGGGGGAATGAAGGAACGGCTCTTTGTGGACCACTTGATTTTTCACACTGGCCTGGGTACATCATGTGTTCATGGACCATGCTGTGTACGCAAGGGCATAGTCATGCCGGAACAGTTTTGTTAACCTATTGCTACAACCTTGCATTTTTATAAAATTATGAGCTTCAGTTGAATGAGGAAAAATATGTGCGTGTGATTTTCGAGTATCTGAATACTTTTGGTCACCAAGTATATATTAATACAATAAGCAACACATTCAGCTAATGTGTCATTCTAAGGCAAATCCCATACGTTTAGTCGGTCAAGCAGAATGAAATAAATGTTTTTTTTTAAATATTGGCTAGGGCTTAAATAACCTAATTAGATTTTGTACCTATTGTGGCCAAATATACCAAGAGACCCTTCCTCAGCTCAATGCTCAGCTTAGCACAGTTCTGCTTTTTTCATTCCAACATTTTTGCAAGCTACTGTAAATAAGTCCAGGCTAATGGCCTAGCGTCAACCTGCTTTATCTCCTAAAAACGGCTAGGTTAGTGGCTAACCGCTAAACCCTAACCTAATGATCTTCAGCTCCTACAAAGGGCTAAGTTAACCGCTAACAGCTAACCTAGCCTTATTTTGCTTTTAGCTGTGCTTTAACATTTATATTGGTTAATATTGAGAGGAAAATCTGAAAATGGTTATGGAATGCTTCATAATATTCTGAACATATTTTTGGTCTCTGCAATCTGATTGGCCATGAAAATGCCAGTTGAGAGTCAGTGCATTTAAAGCTATTGACTAAAACAGCTTGTTTAAAGTGAAACAAAACAAAAATCAAGCATGTCTGCATGTATGATGAGATGTAC
The DNA here is from genome assembly GCF_024256425.1 of Clarias gariepinus. Taxonomy (NCBI): domain Eukaryota; kingdom Metazoa; phylum Chordata; class Actinopteri; order Siluriformes; family Clariidae; genus Clarias; species Clarias gariepinus. The sequence continues at coordinate 24,436,904 of NC_071107.1, forward strand.
AGTACCAGTCAAAAATTGGTACTGTACAAAAAATTGAACACAAGTTTGGGTTTATTTTCTAAATTCTAGAACGCTCACTTACTGTCTATACTGCTTTATCCTGTCACAGGGGGCCTGGAGCTTATCCCAGGAGACTTAGGGCACGAGGCGGGGTACATCCTGGACACTGTGCCAATCCATTGCAGGGCACACACAAATACTATGGGCAATTTGAGAATGCCAATTAGCCTAATCCGCTGGTCTTTGGACTGTGGGAGGAAACTGGAGTACCCCGGGAAAGGCCTACCTAGCATGGGGAGAATGCATGATTTAAACCCGGCCGAGAGTCAAACCCGGACCCTGGAGGTGCAAGGTGACAGTGCTAACCACTAAACCACATACACCACTCTAGAACAATACTGATTTATTGAAATCAGTATTGTTCTATCTAAACTATGAAATAACACATATGGCATTAGGGAATTACGTAATAACAATAACATCAACAGACAGTTGTTATTTTGAGACAGGAAGGTCAGCTGTTCTGGAATAGTTCTTGCAAGAACATTGTCAAGTGTTAAGAACATTTGCAAAACCCATCAAGCAACATAACGAAGACCAACCCAGAAAAGCAAGACCAAAATTTACCTCGGAAAAGTTCATTCAGAAATACCAGCCTCAAAAATCACCAATAAACACTTTAAGCAGTAGTAGCAGATACTCTACATGTCAATATTAACTTGCTTTACATTGTAGAAAGAATGAAAAAGACCATGGAGTTAGAAGATGTGTCCAAACTTTTGACTGGTAGTGTATTTCAGCTGGAAAAGTTACATACTGTACACATTTTGAAACCTTCAATTACAGTACATAGATCAGGTTTTTTTAAGTATAATATGTGGTGTTTAAGGCAAAATGGCATGTAAATAACATTCTACTCCGAATAGCAACCGGCCACATCTTCACCAAGACTTTTTTTTTCTATGTAGAACCATGTTGAAGCATCTTCTGGTAAAATGCTGGTGGTTCTCATCTCAGCAGTACATCAGCAACAGACAGCAAATATATAGTTGAGATGATAAGACGTACTGTACGTGCTGTGCTGTATGTGTTTGGTATTGTCAGAGCTTTTCTAAGAACGCAATGTTCTCAATGAGGGGGTAAAACACTAAGGTTCTCCTGAGCCAGTTGAACATTACAAGTAGGTCTTAGAGTTTGGTGAGAAAAGATAGATGACAGTGTTGTTTTAATTAAATCTAATTAGATATAGTCCTCAATATGATGGGAAACACACCTAATGCTTCTAGAAATGGTGATGGAAAAAATCTGGTGATTAAAAAAGGCAAGACTAGGGAAAGAACCTAAAGAATATGAAACACGGAACACTGTGCTTTTAATTTTTTTTTTTCTCAATGCTGTAGGCTGGTACGGATGTGTTTCTTTAGGGTTACGAGAAATATATTTTAGAGACAGCCTGAAAGAGCTAAAACTGTAGGATGCTCTGTTTTGCAAGATTTCATGCATGATCCATGTTTTCACAGTCAAACCATGAATTAGGAAACTGTCACAATCACATATGGTGAAGCACCAAAAACCTCTTCAAAGTCAAATTCTGAGCAGTGTGTGTTGTCAACCACAAGCTGCAGATGTTCTGACAACACTTGCAGACTCGGGTAACCACAGAACTGATCTGAGAAACAGCGATGGGTGATGCTCTGATAGCATCAGAAAGTACACCTTGCTCTGAAAGTTTCATTCGCCCTTTTTGCAAAGGCGGCTCACTGGTTTACGGGAAACACGTTCTGGCAGCGGCGTAATGTTTCTTTATTTGGAGCTTCTTTCCACATATAGTTGGAGAGTGTTGCATGCAAGTGTTGCATTTGCTTTTTTTCCCAGTATAGTACACATATGGCATGGTCTTTGATATGTTGACCTTACCTACAAGGAAACTGAAATAAACACAACAACAAATGGAAAATGCCATATTAATTCACGCTGTGGGCAGAGAAATAACTCGTTTAAGACATATCACTAACTTTGACATGTCGAAAGCAGGAAAGCAATCAAGTACTTATCTATAAATCACTAATACCGATCTGCATACAAACACAGAAGATGAACAAGATCAAACGTACAAAGTTGTGATTTAAGTAATACTGGATTTAATATATTAAACGTCGAACAATTTGATGTATGAAACAGAAGTTTCACAATGACACATGCTCAACAAGAACAGGGTGATGGTGCAAACAGCATCCTAAATTGTGTTTGTTTTTTTTTTTTCGAGCATAGGATTTGAGCATGGACATATTTCGCATACTACGTGTGTATGTGTAACGGGAGGAAGTCAGTGAGGTGAGATAAAACCTTGTGCTGTCACGCCAGTGTGTGTATTGTTGAGCTGAGAAACCTCAAAGTGCGTAAATCAGATACGGAGCACACATAGTTGGCTGACGTGAAAGATGCAAGAGCAGATTCCCTTGTCAGCTGCACACCAACATGCATACACACACACATAATTGATCAGATCAGATCAGAACTGTATTTATGTGAGTGTGTAGGTGTTTATGTTGACAGCTTTGAGGCTGTGCGCTCAGGTTGCCACAGATTTCCGGTACAATAACAGCTCCTAGTAATCACCTGTGTGTGTTTGCAGTGTATGCATCTTGCTAAGCAACTTTGTGCAGCTAAGGCCCGTGCACTAACATGACATACGTGCTACGGCTCGGTCTAGAGTGCACATATCTATCTATGTTATGATGCACTGTTTACGCATATGCTTTTAAAGAGGCTGAACATCATGAATTATGCAATATACACACAGTGTATTAAAAGCATACACAGTCTTTAGACCCATCTGTTTACTAGGTCTGTATGTGCTTACAGTACGTACAAAAAATATAATGTTACAAATGACCTGTTTAAGGTTTGCTATGAAAATACTTGTAGGGCATAATCCAGATACAATATATACCCCAAAATATGTAGACACCTGAATATAACAACCATGTGTGTGCCTTCTTCAGCCTGTTGCTGAAAAAAGCTGTAAAGTTAGAATCCCACAACTGTACAGGATGTGTATGTGAGTTGTAGCATTATAAATTCACTTCACTAGCACTACCAAGCCCAGTCCTTGTCCATGAGAATGTTTAAGTGACGAGCACGAAGACACAATTCACCATGAACTACCTCCAGTTTTCTGCACAGAGCCCTGACCTCAACCCAACTGGAATACCAACTGGACACCAGGCCTTCTTGCTTTAGATGAGTGCTGATTCTCTTGTAGGTTAATGTGCACAAATCTCCTCCATCACACATCAAGTGGAAATCCTTCCTAGAATGGTGAAGGTTATAATAAGGGTAAAGAAGGAGCAAAATCCCCCATGAGCAATAGAAGGTTGTAAAAATGTCGTCTCTTTTGATGAGTCTCAATTTCGGCTATGGCATTTGGATGGTAGAATCAGAATTTGGCATAAACAAGATGCAAACATCCATCCTGTCTTGAGTCACCAGTTAACACTGGCGGTGGTGTTGTAATGGTGTGCGGAATAGTTTCCTGGCACACTTTCCAGACTCCTTATTTCCATCTGAGCATTGTTTAAATGCCAAAGTCTACCTGAGTATTGTTGCTGACCATGTCCATCCTGTTATGATCCCAGGATACTGCACCATGTCACAAAGATAAAACCATCTCAAACTGGTTAGCTGAACATAACAATGAGTTCACTGTACTCGAATGGCCTCCACATGGCATCACAACCCAGTAGGAACTGCATGACGCTATCATGTAAGTATGGGTCAAATCTCTAATGAATGTTTTCAGCACCTTGTTGAATCAATGGCATAAATGATTAGGGCAATCCTGAAGACAAAAGAGGTCCAACCCAGTACCAGAAGGTCTACCTGATGAATTGGCCAGTGAGTGTGTATTTTTTTTAATCATGTTGCCTGTCAGTTCAGAAAGCCTCCATCTTATACCAGTATTCAGACTTTTCATGTAGTCATACCATTGCTGTTTGTTTTTAGAGTTTCAGAACAACTAGCTGTTGCTGACAGCCTGCAAAATCAAGCATATCTTTATATAATATCTTTTATATAATAACTGTTCTGTTTTATTATTGCTATTACTGTATAGTCTAACTGCACATTGACCTGAGTGCATGTTTAGTCCTTACATGACAGGCCAGGACAGAAAACTAGAGCAGGGTTTAAGAAGTGTGCTCCTGTTTATTGCAAGGGACATTTTAGATTTAGGCTTAGACTTTGGTTTAGGTCTTAGGCTTATCATTTATTATCACTATTGATATTGCATTGGCACATTGAATATAAAAAATTCTCAGAACTTATATAGCAAGTATGTACTTTCTTTGTGAGATTTTTGGGAGACGTGTCCTGCCTTACTGAATGGGGAAAAAAGAAGGGGCTGAGGAGGTTCATGGAGCGACAATGCACCTGTCCTATGGACATTGTTGCACTTAACCAAAGTTGGCAGCACTTCTGCTCGACTTCGTCTGCATTAGTGATGGTGGAGCTCTGATCCCATTACCAACCATGCTGTGGCAGACAAAGAGAAGGAAAGGGACCAGAAAAAATGTCTCTTCATGCATGCATGGTCAAACCTCACAGAAGTCTGAGACAACTGGTCTGACGTGTGGCCTGAAACACATACACACGCACACACATTGTGCATGACTGCATATTAAAGCCTGAAACCTGACTTCCTCGTTCTAGTCTGTGCAAAAATCTTGACACAAAAGCCTTGTCTAGGTAAAAACATATTCTAGGGCCTTTTTTGTTACCTATGACCCACACACCCATCCATCACGCATCCACACACAGGGATTTAATGCTCTGTGAGCCTGTTATTTACAGGAATCTGAAGCATACAAAGGCCTGTAAAGAGACAGGCCAGTAATGTCTAGCGACAGGATGATAACACGTGCACACATGCACACACACTCACACACACTCACAGAGTTGACCAACATTTCAAGACACACTGGCAAACTTACCTGCTCCTAATGACAGGTACGGTTTGCCACAAGATTGGCATAATAATCGGGCGAGAAAATGAAATGACCGAAATGCGATGACATGCAATTTACTTTAACATATATGATTATATTCAAATTTACATCCGCATATATGATACCATACCTCCTCTTCCTTAAATACAGCTCATCACTGTTCTGCATGCCTCCAGTACCCAGCAGTGGATGACATGATTGTGTACACAGGCAAGTGTATGCTGCACAAAGCTAATCTTAGCATGTGTGCGACTATTTGGCAAGATGTGTTTCCTGAAATCTTATACTCAAGGAAAAGGGCAATACTTGAAGATTTAAATAGGGGTGTCAGGACTTTATACACACTTGCATGCTCGTTTCCTTATAAACACGCGCAGCACTTGTATTAAAAAACAAGGCACACAGGAGTTTAAGTCAAAACATGTAAACATGCTAATATTGAAATAGTTGATGTACTTAAATACATCCACCCACACACACACACACACACACATGCACTGCAGAGGTCAGAGAAGTTGTAATGCCATTCCCTTGGAAGTGTGAGTGTATGAGTGAGAGATGTTGTGGTCAACTTCGAGGTTCAGAATCACAGCTGCAGTCTCAGTAACTCAAACCCAGTGACAAAACTCCAGTCATATAATCTCCCTGTATCACTCCCATCTTCCCTGCTAATATCCTTGGCTAAGCCTAGGCCACTTCGCTTCTGTGCTTTGCCACTTGTTTATTTTAGCCTTATATTGGCTGATCATTATTACCAGCACTGAACAGGTAGGAACTATCCATTAGGACAAGATACAAGAGAACTGTTGCTGGTGCTGATGTTATCTATTAAAGCACCTGAGAAACTAAACTGTATGGATAATGTTGAATGTCCTTGTAATTGAACGTGATGCTGTAATGATGAATTATCCATTTTTATGAAATTTATCAAATCAGTCATGTCATAAAAATATACAGTACAGTATATTTGAGTGGAAAATTATGCCATGTTATTTCCAAACCCATTTTCCTCCCTGATACCTAATTGGACTACAGTGGTTCCTAAATGTTGCCACCAGGAATCTCTGTAGTCCAACTAGGGACCGAGGAGGCCAATGGTGATTACTATTCTATTTACTGTATGTACAATGACAGGACCTCCGGTCAACATTCACACACGCATTCAATTACACTAAATTGAAATTTATGAGTATGATTAAGCCTAATCTGCATGTCTTTGGACTGTGGGAGGAAACTGCAGTACCCAGAGGAGGGCCGCCAAGCACTCGGGCAAATGCAAACTCCATACACACAGACCCCAAGGCAGGAATCGAACCCGGACCCTGGAGGTGCAAGGTGACAGTGCTAACCAATAAGCCACTGTGCACATATCCACACTGTCATCATACTATATACATACTGTCATCCACAGATTTATATAATTAGTCTGAGTGTAGTCAGTTGTTAAGTAATTTCAAAAGTGCCCTAATTTTTGGCAATATTGCCATAAGTTAATTTGTTAATTTCATGTAGAGTTCTAGGACACTAGACTACAGTACAGTTCCGAATAGGGAAAACTATCAGATACTCAACTGAGGAAGATGTATCATAGTTCTGTCTAAGGTCATCGTTAAGGCTTGTTGAATTGTTTATTCCAAGGATACTTGTGAAAGGACATGTTTTGTCCAAATTTCCCATCAGGTGCAGTTACAGTTGATTGTCAGAAGTCCTGAATATGTGCGTGAACATTCCAGCATTCCAGCACACACTAATAATCCTGCTTCTTTAAGCACATGCTCTACGTTTCAGTTTATAGGTTTACACGTTATCGCTATACAGGCATAGTTTTATCACCACTACTTGTAAAATGGTGTCTGAGCCCTGAATCATTTCCTGACAACCATCTGTTCTGTCCTGCCCTCGAAACAATCCAGCCGTAAGATATTTTAAATGAGTTGTTAAAATGTGCTTTGCAAGTCTAACAAAGTTATTTGCTCTAAAGAAGGTAAATCACAACATGACAATTGTAACGATATAAACTAGGATTTGGGTTTATTATATGAGGATTGTAACCATAAGATTTAAGTCACAATTACAGTTGCAGTTTATGAAGTCAGTAGTACATTTGTGGTTTATTACAGTTAATATTTTCTTTTATTTCTCAGACTGAAGCCTACTATCATAGGCAGTATTTCTCATTCCATTCACTTCATGTTCGCTCTGCTGTATAACACAGCTGTAAACTGTCACCCACAGTTTTATAGTTTTTATTTGTTCCTAGATTTTTTTTCCCCCTGCAATTGTAATTGAGTTTTATATGGTTTGTTTCCTTTTTTCTTTTTCGAACAGTGCGCTGTAACAAAACAAGGCAATTTCCCTCTGTGATTAAGTAAAATTCTTTGAATCTTGAATCTCATCATGGCAAATATTTGGATTATGTCAGACAGGACAACTTCTTACTCAAAAAAGAGAAAAGCAAGTTGAATGAACAACTGTGGAAGAAGAATTTCATGAGCAAAGTAACATGTGAATGCATGAGGCAAAGACATGTAGCATGCATGAACATAATGCAAATGAGAACATGCAAAAACAATGCAAACACAGACAGGTAAGTATGCAGGGTTTGATGGTGGTAAAGGAAGTGGTTACAGGTGATCAGAATTCACGGAACGCACAGCACAGTTCTTTTGCTCATGTGTGTATGTGTGAGTACGTGTGTGTATATGTATGTGAGACACTCCAGGACTGTCTGTCAGACTGACTGGCAGTGTGTCTGTGCTGTCTGCTATTTCAGCACCTGTCCATCTGCCTTCACGGCTATGAATAGCACATGAAAGGTGTGTGTGTGTGTGCGTGCGTGTGTGTGTGTGTGTGTGTGTGTGTGTGTGTGTGTGTGTGCGCCTTACTCTAATGCCCACATGTGATGCCAGGGACGAAGGTTAAGGACACACACACACACACACACACACACACACACACACACACACATGCAACTTTTTCAGGCCATAGTGGTAATCTGTGTGTTGTCCCAAGCACTAAGCGATAGATTATATGGACAACAGGATCCATCTAAAATACAGACAAACTTGCTGCATTTATTAGAAAATAATAATAATAATAATAATAATAATTACATATGCCCTAAACAATATGTCAGTGTGAAAGTGAGCCCAGGCCACATTTAAAGAGACTACCACAGTGCCACCTGGTGGACAAAATAGAATCAGCAAAAACAACAACAAAAAAATAGCAACTACAATAAATACAATAAAAATAAGAATCATGCTGCTGCTGCTCTCCTTTCTATTTCTTTTCATTTGCCTTTCATAGGATGGATGGTAGAGGTAAATAATATGATTTTACACTTAGTCATTTTACACAATCTCTGACATACTGTAAAAATGGCCTTTTTGGGCAATCATCCACAGGTGTGTGAAAAAGCTGGAGCTGGGTACAGCAGTATTTACGTACTGATGAGATCACAATGGCATAATGGCATTAAGTAGAAGTTACCAAGAAACAAAAATAACACATGTAGTAGTAATATGATCTAGATTTACTACACTGTAAATGCTGCAAAATATATTTTAGCAAATAAAAAACATTTTAAATAAAGTTCAGCTAATATTTCACTTTGTCCCTCTCTCCTGTGCTTGCACTAGAAAACTATAGCCAGATCTCCTCTCAGATGATGACATTCTCATTCCTCTGAGTAAAAGGTGCAAATGAAATAGATTTAAGATATAACCTGTTGTTATAAGGCATTTGGAAATTTTACCAGAGCACACTTCAATAAAACTCCCTACCACCATCTCAGCTCCTCACCTGTAGGAAAGGTTTAAGTTACTTTTATGAATCCAGGACTGTGATGAATTTTGTTCTGCCCCCACATCTCCATCCATTCTTCTCTTTCTCTGCCATTCACCTTTATTTCCTCTGATCCTCTTTACAGACAGTGGCCCATGGATGGCTTCCTCCCTGTTTTTTTTTTTTTTTTTTTTTTTTGGGCCATGGTGTTCCTTGCCTCTGCATGGCCCGGGTTTTCCCCTCTGTCCCAAATGGCAGAAGTTACGACGGGGGCTTATTGTTGCACCCCGAGGAGCCGGGCCCCACTCCACTGAAAAGGCCTTATTGTCCAGAGCCTTCATCAGAGTCCATTAATTATGGGCTTCAGAGCACAACTCAGAACTCATTCTTTTACCCTCTCATATACACATACTTAGAGAACAGCATTTTCTCACCTTACTGCTGTACCATAACACAAACAAGTTGGAATAGATATGGATGACCCATAATTAAAGAATTTTCCACTTCTGCAGTCAGGACCAATCTATTTCTTCAGATTAGAAATGAGAGAATATAATAGGGGAATTTAAGTAGGGAGTTACCAGATGCTGTGATAAGTTAAGAACAGAAAAGCAGAGATGTGGAAGTAATGTAATAGAAGAATGTGACCTCCCAAGGCCTGCTAGGCTCCAGACATGCACTGCTGATTTCAAAGGAGGCAAGTAAATACCTGGTTTATTGAGCTTATTAAACAGTGCAGGGTTTTGGAGACACGCTCTTTTCTAATATGAACTACAAATCAAACGCTCCGGTGAAATCCAGCCTGTTAGCCGTTTATAACTATAGCGCTTAGGTTTCATTTGGACTTAAGCGGACGCACACTGTTGATGGAACCCAGCTTATTTTATGGTATAAGTTCTCGATATATCCCACTACAGTCATTTGATATGCAAAATTTTTCTACTTTAAACGCAAGCCAATAGATTATAGAGGAGCATGGTGTGCATATAATATAAACATGCTTTTACCAAAAATCTGAGCTATGTCCTGAGATAGTATTACTAGTAAGGCACGAGGTGACAGTGCTAACCACTGAACCACCATGCCGTCCACTAAACGGCTAGCTATACAAACATCCTAGCTGTTGCTCACTAAGGCTGTGGATTGCTAAGAAGCCTTTTATAAGACCATTTATAAGATTCTGCCAAAAAATACATTGGAGGAAGAGGTCACTTGACTGTATGCTATTTAATGTGCAAGGTTAAAATGACATGAAGGACACTATACTTACTGTACCAGTGCATTTTAAGTATAGTGGATAATAATAATATGATTGTTTAAATATTCTTGACTAAATGAATTGAGCGGGCATTTTTATGAATTCTCAGAAACTTTAGAACATGCTGATCATGTTATTCTGAAATGTATACATTATCAACATGTGTGTTTACAGAGGTCTGAGTCTGGCCGACAGATGGTTAGAGAATAAACGGCAGAAGGAAGAGAAATGAGGAAGAATCTGTTATACTTTGCAAGAAACTTTCTTTTCCTTTCTTTTCTCTCTCTTTTCCCTGAGTGTTCATTACATAACATATTTCCAGCTCCCTTCCCCTGGCAGGCTCATTTAACCCCGCCCCCCTTTCCAAACACACACACTTCAGCCCACACCCTTCAAGCACATAAGCTGTGAAATATTTTCAGGCCCTAGATCTGAGCTGCAGATAGAACAACTCCAAACATTTTTACCAGCCATGTTTCTTTCTGTCGGTCTCTCCTCCTTTTTTTTTTTGCACTCTTTCTCCACACACAAGATAATACATCAGTCTGGTTACTTTTCCACTATGTCAATGCTCTGTTTATATCATTGATGCTGATACTTTCTCGTATCCATTTCCCCAATGCACTGCAGACTTGGTGGGGATTATGGAGGGGCCCTCTATCACTGAACTGTTTAGGGCAGCATTCTGAGCATTTATGTCAGCTTGTTTCACTTCAGAGGACAGAGAGAAAAAGCAGCAACTAATTTGTAATGAATGCATTCTTCGTGTTATGTAAGTTGGCACGATTTGCCCATGTCAAACAATAAACACATACACTCACAAAGTTCGGGTATTTGGATCCCGTGGCATCCTGAGTAAATATTCATTAATAATGGATTAACATTATACTCAAATGATGTTGTTTATCTTAAAATGATTGTGTATTCTGATTATGTAGGGTATGTGCTGATGCAGATAGCATGTGTTACAGTCTTCATGGGGAGTGTGAAATATTCAGCAGCGGTTCTCAATTCACACATAGTTTATTTATTAATACAGAAGTGATTATGATCTTTTGGCCGGTTATAAACCTTAAGTCAAGAAATAATGTTTATGATATAGTGTGCTATTTTTTACATTCAAGGGCTGGACTTTAGCTGTCCTCACATATTAGCTGCTTACCTGAAAGGTTTCCTATAGAATTGTGGATATTTATCTCATTGGCCCAGTGGGGGTCTTCAGAAAGTAATAGCATAAGGTAATTATTAGTAACCATAATTAGTAAAAGCCCAGGTTAGTTATTTATAAAATGTCATCATCTTGAAACGGCAGTGAGAGGGTTTCAGTTGTACAATCATATCAGCATGCAAAACGCATCACAAAGCCGTTGATGCGTCATGACAATCCAGTTGCATCATGAATCAGTCTGACCTTAAATGAATGGAGGATTGAAACTGTAAAGTATACCCTTCATTTCAAAAAGTTTCAAATTCAACTCGAAAGAGAATTCATAGACAAAAGGAAAGAAATGCACAACATGGAGCAGATCGAAAGTTGCACTAAGCCATGTGATCAGAAAGAGAAGTCGGACTGACAGGTCTAAAGTGGCACGTCGCATGGGATAAACCTCATCTTGGTGGTTGTTGTGGTTGTGGTGATGGAAAGGGGGTATTTTTTTTTTCTTTTCTGCAGTGTCCAGTAGGCAGATCTGGGAAGGGATGCTGTTCTAGTGGGGGACCTTGTCATCACACTTTGCATTTCTAAGAAAGCTGCACAAAAGCGAGGCGTCCTCTCCCCTGCCTGACCCAATAATGCCCAGCAAGACCCGGCTCAGGGCCCCGATGCAAATGAGAGCATTTAGACTGTGTGAGCGCGGGCAAACACTAGGAAGACTGATAATGAGGGGGCTGATGGGAGCCGTTCCCACTGCTGGCAGGCCGCGGGAGCTCTGTTTGGGCAAAGCTGCAGAATTAATGACCACCGCATTCCAGCAGGCACACTGAGCGCAGCTAAGGAAAAGACAAAAGTGAGCCCTGCAAAAATGCTAATTGATCATGACGGAGGGTTACAAGTCTTTCAATAGGATCTGAGAAATATTTCTGTAGAAGAGAGAAATGGGTGCATGGGAATATATACTGTATACTGTACCTGGTTCAATATTGTAAGATTTTATAGTACGTTGTGTTGTGTGGACTGAAACAGTGTGGACTCTGTATGAAACCAAAAGCAAAAACACAGTTTTGGTCTGAATGACGAAGTAAAGAAAGTGTCAAGTCCAACGTCGAAGAAACAAATCTCCCCCTGAAGGCCTGGGATTTCTTCCAAACCGACTTGTTCAGGTGTTTCCATGTGGTTTACAGTCACCCATTTTCCACTGCATTCATGTTGAGTAATGCTGTGGTTTGCGGGAGTCAGACTTCACACCCTGTTCCTTCTATGGCAGAGCAAGAGAGTGTTTATGGTGTGTATGTGTATGTTATGGCTGAGCTGAGAACAAGGGCTTGATCCACTGCATGCAAGGAATGAAGGACTACGACCATGAGAGAGACGGAGTAGTCAGGCAGCAGAGAGTTTACAGAATGATAAAGATTTGCAGAGGGTGACACTGATGTAAATAAAAGTTTAGTCTATTAGTCTATTACTTTTCCACTAGACAGCAGGGTACGTTGTGACCCCTACATTCTGCCATTATTTCAAATGTCAAAATGATGTATACCATAACTATATACCTGTGCTAAATTTGGTTACTCTGCTGCCAGAAGAGATATATTGTATAGATGAGGTCAGAAACCACACTGTGAATCACACTCGAGTGACTCGTCTCCTTTTCACCAGCAGTGTAAAGATTAAGTTTCTTTCTCTTTTCAAATGCCCTTTTGGTACTGAAAGTAATCCAAAAGTAGGCATAACTTTTTTTATTAACTGACATGATTCAAATTGCACATGCTGGTAGAGTAACTATTCATCTATAGTAAATCTTCTTCCTATTCTTCTGTTATTTAATTAATTATTGACATAGGCAAGGCTGTCTGACATCCACAGAAGGTTACATTATGTTTACACCATTGGTAAAAGCAATGTGAACAGATGGATGAAGAAGTTTAAAGAAGGGGAAACCAGCACTGAAGACAAACCATGCAGCCGGAGATCATTAGCTGCGACCACTAGCATGAAAGTGAGTGCAATGGTATTATTGCACCTAAATATTTTCCATGCAATTTGAATTAATACTTTATATCAACAATATATCATATTATAATGCTGCATAAAAAAAATTAAACAATGTTATTAGTTAATATTAACTTTTTAGATAATCTATGAATATGTTTGTTGTCTAGCTTACTTAAAATACCACCTTCTAGGGTCAGGGGTAGCTCTGACTACGGTTTGAAAGGTCCCAGGTTCAAACCCCACAATCACCAGCTTGCCACTGTTGGGCCCTTGAGCAAGGCCCTTAACCCTCAACTGCTCAGATGTGTAATGAGATAAAAATATAAGTCGCTCTGGATAAGGGCGTCTGTCAAATGCCTAAATGTAGAGGTTCTCTAGCTGTGTGTTAATTTAAAATTTAACCCCCCCCACCCCCCTTTTAATGGAGAGAATATGTTAACAAGGGTCGAATACAACCATAATGTTGCATTGATTCTCAGTTTCATGATGAAAATGAATTAAAGTTTTTTTACAGGTGAAAGAGGAAACTATAGTTTAATGGTGGCCTGTTGAAGCTTTATAATGAGATCATAGGCTAAAACCAAAGTAATTATATAATGATCATACAAATTATATACTGTATTATAATATAAAAAATATTAAATGCTTTTCTTTCCTGAGCAGTCCATTCAGATTATTAAAATTCTTTAAATATACCTCTAAGTTACCTTATTTTATCACTGTATTTACATACAGGCACCTCTTTAATTTGGAAAAAAAAATCAGAAGGCATAAACAGTAGAATCAGGAGCCAGATCGTATTAATTTTTTTCAAAGAAAAGCTGGGTTTTTTAAAGACTTTAATATAATTATAATTTAATAAATTCTGTCAAATTTTGTGTGAATTAAATAATGACCTAGAATGGCATGCCCTAGTTTTTAAATGTTTATACAGCACAAAACATAACTTTCAGCATGTCATACTGTATCATGGTTATACCACATAGTGCTGGACTTAATGATGATCATTGCTGAAGGCCGATATCGATGTGAAGTCCAGGGTGGAAATCACCCAAAACTGAGACATGCCTTTTTTCAGTATGTGCTTTTCTTGCTCAACTCTCATTCTTACTTACTCATCGTCTATATCGCTTTATCCTGTATTCAGGGTCGCTGTGGGCCTGGAGCTTATCCCAGGAGACAGGGCACAAGGCGGGGTACACCCTGGACAGGGTGCCAATCCACCGCAGGGCACACACACACACTCATTCACACACTACAGGCAATTTAAGAACGCCAATTAGCCTAATCTGCATGTTTGGACTGTGGGAGGAAAACCGGAGTTACCTGGCGGGAAACCCACCAAGCACGGGGAGAGTCGAACCCAGACCCTGAAGGTGCAAGACAACTAACCACTACATCACCGTGGTGCCGTGCTCAACTGTTAATAATGATTCATTCTGTAGCTATGCCTAAGGTCTGAATACTTGAATGTGCAATTTCAGTATTAATTCCTCACCATGCAATTGAAATCTAAACATGGCCCCTAATGCTTAAATGAGATTTAGCTTGCTTTGGCCTCGGTTTTGTCAACATTCACTGCTTTAGCATTCAGCTTCACCCACTGTCATATTACATGTTTGTAGATCTAGCAGGTCCTGCTGGGCTGATTCATTGTTGCTTCAGACAGCAGAAAGTAATGTTACCCAGATGGCCTGGCAGGCTTTGAAAGGGTGGCTGGGTCCGGTGTTCTGGGGTCTGCTGCCAGTCCTCTCCACAGGTCTCTGTATCTTTGTGAGCCCTAATGAGGTTCAACCTGCTTAAAATCATCTGCTCTGATGTGGCTAACCAAACCCCAGAAGATTCCCAAGCCCAAGTCTTGTGACTGTGGCTGGGCCTGTGTGGTAGTAAAAGCTGGCAGCTTCACCTCTCATAGGCATGGAATGCATAAGGACACGCAATTATCCCGTTTCCTCAGGAGAGTAATGGCTTACACCTCACACACACTTTATCCACTGCACTGTACCAGGCTGTGTACATAATGTCAGTGTGAAACATATGGTTGCTGTTGGAAAATGTAGAATAACATGCTATTACATGATTGCGTGTTATGTGATATTAGGTTTTACTGTCAATTGTGTAAATATACAAAACTTCAGAGAGCACTACCTTTTTGAATAAGACCTTATACTTGATAGTCTTGCATTATGTAATAAAAAGAAATGAAAAAGATTATTAAAAAAGACTAAAAAAGAAGAAAACTGTTTAGTGTGGGTATAGAGTACCACTATTTAGTGTTCAGTAATTAATGTTAAACAGTAGTAAATGGATAATGACACCCTTTAGCTTAGATTTTATTGGTTGACTTTTTTGTCCCATAAGAAAGCCAAAACCAGAGGCACAAATACCTCAAAAAAAGGGGGGGGGAAGAAAAAGAAATTCTGTGCCTCAAATACATACTCACAGCTCTGTCTCCTTTTTTCCATGGTCACAACTCTCACGAAGAATAATCATCAAAACATGGGTGAAATATGACTTTGTACTGGGGTTATTAAAACTGTTATTATCATGGGTGATTGGGGTTTAACAGGACCTGACTGTCACTGTAATAACAGGGTGGTTCAGTTATAGGGTTATTGGCCTTTTAGACTGACCGGAAAATGTCATGAAATATCTCCTTGTAATATTTATGCCAGTATTTCTTCCTTTACCATTATACATGCATATAAACACTCACCAGGGCCAATAGCCAAACACAGGAAGAATGGCGTCTTGATCAAAACTCAACTTTCCATTGACGAAACATTTTCTTCATGCTTACCGGATGTGTGGCTTGGGCTGCATCTTTCTCCAAAACACCACGCCGCTACCCTGTCAAATAGGATTTAAAAAAGAGATTTTCCACAGAAAACCCCTGCTGCAGATCAACACCATAAGAGCAGTCTGAACCAACAAACAAGCAGTCTGACCCATGAAATACGAGTGCAGAAACAAAGCTCACCCTTCACAACTAGAACCTTGCCCCTGATCCCTTCCACTGGTCCCTGCCCCCCAGCCTTGTCACCCAGTCCTACATTAATTACCCCCACTCGCAAGGTAAAGTGAATTGTGGCTCCAAAGGGGTTGTGTATGTCTCCTGAGCTACTCACAAACCTTCGCTGTTCTTGGCCTGTTTATTTGGCCCTAGTAATGGTCTCTGTCACGGACGATTGGCAAAAGGAGACTCTGATTTAAACCAGGTGGCTTCTGGCTCATTGTCCAGTCTTTGGTGCTGCCCTGAACTCTAACCCCTGACCCTCACAATGACCTGTGGCTTAATGAGTGAGAGGGTCAGTATTTGTGCCACAAGAATGGGGTGACATGGAGAATTAGTGGAGACTCTCTGTGAGAATGCGTGTGAGTGTGTGTAAACAGATCTTGTCTTCTAATCTATTTATATGCCTCATAAATTGATTGAATCTTTAATATTAACAAGTATGACATTTTACACAGTCATTAGGACTGAAGAGGATAGGGGCCAGAACTGATTCTTTCAGCTTGGCATGGAATATTGTGATTTATTTATAAACTCCTATCCTGGCTACAGTATTCTGTCATTACAGTCAATGACTGTGAGTCTGTATTAAAGTGTTAGTGGCAGCTTTAAAGGTAAATTGCATCAACAAAACGGTTTGCAAAAGAACTATTTCTTTCCACGTTACTGTACTTAGTCAACACTTTCTGAGAACATTTCAAATATAAAATTTTATAATGAATGCTTAAATTTTAAGATTTTCCATTTACTCTGCAACTCTGCTACGGTTTGGTAAAATCAACGGTATAGTCAACATTGTTGGCAGCAGTTGTTGCTGTCTAGACATGCACAACATGATACTCCTTCTCAAATCTTGTCCTCCCCATGACTCTGGAAATACACATACAGGGGTGTAGGGGTAAATAATAGCATGTGATTCGCCTCCCGAAATACTCGAGCATGTCTAAATATAGTGGACGTTGCTGCTCTTTGGTGAAGTGATTAGACTTATACTAATACCCTGCTTATGCTAGCTGTGCCCTGTCCCCATTCCACAGTGTGCCCTCCCATGCCTTAACATACACTCTGCATGCCATGATCCACTGAGAGAATGCAGAAAACAGCTGCTTGCTAGGCCTCTGTCAGCTGCATGGTACTGCTTTAGGCCTTACTAACCCTTATATCATTACCAGACCGAGAAGGTATAAGCTAACGGTTAATTAAAACCTACACACTTCAAGTGATCGTATTCAGCACTGGTCAGATATCAAGTGACTAGTTTTAGAGTCTGTATTATGGTACAGTCTGCACTGTTGCAAATATGCCCTCAAAACAGGATGCCTAAAAAGTCATGTTTTGTCTGTTGTTAGTCTCAGAAGGCGCATCTCCACCATCTGGGAGTGCTGTCAAGTGCTGTCATCAAACAGATATTCATACAATGCTCAATACACAAAAGGCCAGAGAATAATAGCAGCATTTGACCACCAAGGAGTACATAGAATATAAAGAGTCTTTAATTTGTCAAGTTTAAATTGGGTATAACATGAACATGATGTAAGAGTACATTCGTTTTTGGAATCTTGAGTATTCAATGTAGACAATATCCCTTTCTTTGCATGTGGATGCAGCACTCAGCCCTGCTGTTACTGCGAACTGCTGCTTGCCATTTAGACTGAACAGAGCAGCCAGTTTATCTTCTAGCAATGAATGAGTGTGGAGAAAGCGAGTGAGAGAACAATGTGGCCGTACTGGTTGACATCTTAGGGTCAAAGGGAAAGATAGGCACAAGGTCAAAGGTTAGAGGTTGGAGGCAACAAGGGTGAGAGAGGATTTCTGGTCCCTGGAAACTGTGCCAATTCCTAAAGCAGGCTGAGGGTGTATCTGATCCCTCTGCTCTCTAGCCCTTAGATTTCTTAGCCCTCTTTCATTGCCTGCCTTTGGCCATTGTAAAGACAGAAGTACTTTGGAACTGTGACAAATTGTTACGTGGTCAGCTCTCACGCAACAATGACAAGATTTGTTTACCTAAAAATATCATCTAGAAAGCGCATTAGAATAAGTCCGACAGGTGACTTTGTACGAAACCTTACAATAAAGAAAAATGAGGCGCTTGTCTTGAACTTTCTGTGAGAATGCTCAAGTAAGTTACAAATCATTTCATCATCTGACATGTTGCACAGTCTGAGCAATGGTGAAATAATGTTGAAGTCATATTGAAATGCAGCTTTGGGCAGTGAGCTAAACTTTTCTCTTGTCCACAGCATAGCAGGACCGCTTCCTCTAAGGGAATGGTGTGAGCTTTTACTGTTGTTACCCAATAAACATCTGGACAGCAGTACAGACAGACCAGCTATGTCAGACTCTTGAGATTTAAAAAGAAAATGTGATGCTTTAAAAAAACAGCGATCTTATTATTATACTGTAATGAGAAAGGTTAAAAGAAAGCCACTAGGATGCAAAATGGTGATCAAGTAAGGACTCAACTCAAGTTTATTTGTATAGCACCTTAACAACAATGAATGCGCCAAAGTGCCTTACACAAATAATAAAATAATATAAAAACACAAATTAATCCAAACACAAAAACAAAACTGTGTACATAAACAGGATTAAGCAAAGTGCAATATGAACAGTATATGGGAACAGTCTGATAAATTGAGCAATTTTTTCAAGCCTGGTATGATGCCGTAACAAATGTAAAGGTAAATCTGAGTCTGTCTGAATACAGTAAAGATTTCTGTATTTCCTGCCTGTTTAACAGTCATCTGTTTTTTGAATCTTGAAGCCCATGGCTATTTATTTTCATTGATTTTAAGTACTGGCCTATTGTTCTATTAACTTTTTCTATAATAGTTACTAACGTAGTTTATTTGGTATCTCATGACACACTGCCATGCCTAATGTGATCCTTGGATCTGGTTAGGTAGCACATTATAGAAGTTAAGTCTTGTTTCGTTAGCTTTCCTCCTTAATTGCAAGCTGTTTTCAGATGTAATTAGTTGTCATTTAATAAAGCAAATAAGTCTTTGAAGTATAAGTTCTATGCCGAAATTTGTTTTTCTTTAGGGAACTGCTACTAATGAACCATAGTTTTACTTTCCACTTTACTGCTTAAGTTTAACAGGGTCATTGTCCTAATACACAATAAGTATATTCATTCACCTGCCGACACACATGCACCTGACTAGCTTTGTACATCCACACATCTCATCTGCTGGTGGAGCACAGGGTCAGAGGCTAGTGTGGATAAGCTGAAGTCTTGCTCTTAGGCATTAGGGCTTTTCCTAATCCCCAGGAGTCTCCAGAGAGCCAAAGATTATTTAGGAATATGAACCTATTTTCTATGCTTATGTTCTCTCATTCATTGAGTTAGAAAATAATTTTACCCCAAACTCTTAATTTGCTCTGACTCGATTTAATTATTTATTTATCAAGAATCACTTGTTTATCATTAACAGGCTTACTGTGACTTAATGTGTATACAGGCATGCGAAAGTTAACATTACAGGTGATGACTTTTATGCAGACTGCTTGGCGTTGAATAACGTTTATTTTTGCATATGCTATATAAGTGAAAAAAAAAAGATGTACTAAAAGCAACACTCACTTAAACACAAGTCAGCTGTTGGTTTAAAGTTCAAAAAGGTCTGTTCCTTTCATACTTTTCTTTTGTACCTTTCTTTATTTTTCTTTTACTCCCACTTGCTTATTTTTTCTTTTCAGCTAATCTGGCTAATTAAAATGTGTTGGCCTTGAGACTGGTGCTGAAGCTGAACCCCTCCGCCCAGTTCTGATCGCCCACTGCTTTCTCACACACAACAGAGACAAGGATAAGAGAGAGAGAGAGAGAGAGAGAGAGACGGCTCACTCTTTCTGCTTTTCTGTCTCTCTGTCTGAACAGAAGCCAAATTCATGAGATGGACTCTTATCAGCTTCGGTCTCTGTGAATAGAGCTCTTCACTCCATGACACCTGATATATTCAAGATATCTTTGCTTTTGCTGCCACACAAACGCACCCACCCACACACACACACACACACAGCCCCTCACTCGCATTCACATATGCTTACACAATGCTTTCATGAGAAAACCAATAACTGAGATAATCATGGAACCATACATTTGTTCATGCATGGGAACACGCATAAAATATAGAGTTGAGATATCAGGACACAAAGTGGGGGCTCTGAGGAATCTGAGGCCTTATTCATAGAATAGTGATCAGTCATGACCAACATGCTCATATCCATCCACCAAGTGCTTGTCCAGAGAGCCATAAAAGCAATGCAGGCCTGCCACCTGTTCACCTTTATTAAGATGTTTATTGACTGTTTGACATACAGATGTTGTCTACTGCATTTTGCACACACACACACACACACACACACACACACACACACACACTGCTATTTCTTATTACTTAAAAAACACAAATTATCTTAACAGCAACAGAGCAGGCCGCTACGTTCACAAAGCCTTAGAAGTATGACATAACACCCATCCTGTTCTCCAAAGTGCCCAAGAACAGTTTTATAGGCCCACAGAGAGAGCCGTAAACCTAAACTGTAATCATTTTGCCCTTGTTACTGTGAAATCCAGCATGGCTAACCCAAACTGCTTGTTGATGACATTTCTCGCTAGCCCATATTTAGCGGGCTGGGCTGGAATGGATGTGAGCAGTTAGGCAGCTATGCGTTGGTCTGGGTGCACATTTAGCGAGGGGAATATTAGGTGTCCTCTGTTATTTGTGGCAAGGACAGAATCCCCCTGCCTCAGCCCCTTTGAGGGGGCACAGAGGGGCTATATTATAGGATATTAAAGCATAATGATGGGGCTGTGTTTGCTGGGCCATGGGAACGTGGTTAGCGAGTCTCGTTGTGGCCCACCAGTCCCGAGCCAGAACCAGGTCAGCCTGCCACAGTCAGTCATTAGGGTGTAGGGGTAAGGGAGAGCTGATCTGTGTAGGACAGGGGTTCTGGGTCTTGATTAAACCATACCACTTTATTCAGCACCCACTACATAACCCCATGTTTCCAGAGCTGCCCACCAGACCAACCAACAAATGGACAAAGGGGTTGTGGTGTTCAGTACGGGTGCTGGGTTGCTGCCATGCTGCTGGAGCATCCAAGGTCAGATCCTCCAAAGCAACAAGGGATACACAACTGTAATGGCATGGCAACCAGGAACAGAGGGACAAAACCAAGTAGGAAAAGTAGCTTCATAGTTTATATTTTGATTTAGGACACACCATTAGAAGTCCATTCTTTTAGTTTTGGGTGAATCCAAGAGAAAAAAAGACAAGCTTGTATCTCACAGCATTTCTGTGATGATCCAATCACTCAACACAAGACTGACATTCCCTAAAGATGTTCCTGTGCCCATAAAGATGGATAAATCTTTACAATACTAAAATACAAGTAGATTGTATGCTGGTTGGAAATAATGCGAGTAAAACATTGAACATATTTTGGTATTTCATCTGCTGATTTATAAAGGAATGTGTAGGAGGGTTTTCATACAAGTGTAAAATAATGAATGTCTGGAAGTGTGTGTGTGTGTGTGTGTGTGTGTGTGTGTATGTGGGCGTGGGTCTAACACTAACTTCTGCAGAAAGATGGCCTCTGAAAAGCACATGAGTCAGGGGAAGTATGACTAAGTCTGAATAAAACTCTATGGAAAAAATAATTGGCCCTGAGAACTAGATGAGTAACTTCTGAGTGTACGCTCAATCTGATGCAGGCCCACACCCTTTCTAATCTTCATACTGTAAATCACCTAACATACGGCTGAAATTAACCCCTCTCACTCCTTCTCTCTTTCATTCCTAGTCTCTCTCTTTCCACCACAAAAAGATAAATCAGGCCAAAGGCAATAATGTTTGCATCTCAGTGTTATTTAAACCTGTCTCTACCATGCATGTCTCCTTTAAGTTCCTGTTCTTGCCACATTCCTTCATTGCAGATTATTCTGTGTTCAATTACGGCTTGCTGTCAGCGAGTTATCAAAATTGCTTTTCCAGGCTCCATGCTCCTTTTACCATGTATGCCAAGGTCTGCTTAGAAAGTTGTTGTGATTTAAATGTTAAACATTCTGACTATATATATATATATATATATATATATATATATATATATATATATATATATATATATATATATATATATATATATATATTATATTTATCAATTTGTTAAATTGTATATAATTGTAAAAGTAAGTTTGGATTGAGTATAAAATAAAAAAGTTATTACTCTGCAGTATTAATTACACAAGTTATCATCTC
The DNA here is from genome assembly GCF_024256425.1 of Clarias gariepinus. Lineage (NCBI taxonomy): Eukaryota > Metazoa > Chordata > Actinopteri > Siluriformes > Clariidae > Clarias > Clarias gariepinus. Next base: position 24,459,381 of record NC_071107.1, read on the forward strand.
CTTTATTATGATTGTGACTAGCTTTTTACATTTGTCACATATTGTATGTGTAATTATTCAAGCATATGATAAACTACTCAGCAGCATGACCCAAACCAGACGTATGGGCATGTACATTGGCTCTTAAATGCTGCCAAGACAATGTTTTGAGCAGGCCTAATCCCTAAATCTTGTCAGCTTGCAGTGTGGGTGAGCCTTTTTCTGGAGCAGGCACCTACTGAAAAGAACTCCATTTCCACATGAAGCTATTCAATCTCTGCCATTCTCTCTCTAGTTTACTTTCCCTGACTGTGAGAAAGCAGCCCAGAGTGCAGCTCATCCATATTCATGGATGAAAAGGCCTGTCCGTGGTTGTTGGGGTTTAGGCCAGCCGTGTCCCATACACTGACGAGCACTGCTGAGCAGTTCATGGGCACCATTGGAAGCGGCGACAAAACAGATTCAAATGCAAATAAGTTTCTGAATAAAAGACAATCTTAATTTAGAGAGTTAATCAGTATGTGTGACTGTTGGCAAAGATGGTTAATGCTTTCAGAGTTTATGTGTGTTTGTGTGTTTCAAATTGAGATCATAAAGCTAAAAAAAGAGGTGCTTTTCGGGAATAAATGTGCTAAAATATAGTACATAACTTGTGGAGTTAGTTTGGCTGTAAGCTTTGTGTACCAGCTCGTTATAAAAAAAAATATAATAATAAAATATTATGAGTTTATGTTGTTTGGGTTGTGTACAAAAAAGTTCCTTTATTTTGCCCATTCCTGTTGTGTTCACACTGTGTGAATGTGCACTGTCCCCAAGTTTGCATCTCATCTGATTGGTAGTCAAAAGCACGCCCTAGGGCAGCTTTAGTAGGGTAGAAACGGTTACTAGGGTAGCCGTGGTTGCTGAGGGGTTACTAAATGAGGGCACTGGAGAGGAGGAGGTTGGTAAAGTCATTAGCAGCCTTTACCATATGAAAGCCAGCAAGACTGCAGAATCATGGAGATGGCCTTAGCAGGATGGCCCCTCTCTCTGCCAAACAGTGGCTGATGGGGATGGGCTGGAGAGCCAGGGGGGCAACAAAGGCCCTATTGAGTGTAGATGAGCCCCCTGCTCAGTCATAGACAAGGGGAATTCCTCCAGTTCTCCACTGTGCTGGAATGAATATAAAATAAAATTTAAAAAAAAGCACACACACACACACACACACACACACACACACACACACACACACACACACACACACACACACACCGAAATAGTGGTGCTTGGTTTTCTCCCTGCCTGATTACAGTAGGAAATAAAGTTTTAAGGCCAGTAAAAGCGGCATAGTTAAGTTAAAATTGAGTAAATCGATATCCCAGCTTACAACTGGGAAATTCCAACATAGTTAAAATGTTTTAATTAACATTCCCTGTCTGCTCAGTTATTTGGTAATTATTTTTAAATTAAGTGCAATTAAAATAATTGATGAAAAGGCTCACTAACAAGTGTTTTTACAATTACTTCAATAGTTAGATTACCTCTTCACACTGTGCGGAAATGAAAATTATTTTAATTCTATTAAATTAATGGTTTGCCAAAGCAAAACAAGTGATCATCCAGTATTATAATTTAAAAACATCCATTTCTTTTTTGTTCAAACTTGTGTTCCCACTACAAATATCACTACAGCTGTTTAAACATTTTGACAGGTTAAGAAATAAAATGCTTTTATTAAATGCACAGCTGTGTATAATATAAGAAGACTTTGGCAGCAGAACGTGATACATGTCTTCTTTGGACTTTTATTCATTTTTTTTTAAGTAGTATTCTCTGATGCACAATGTTGTGTATAGCAAAATGATTCATTCGTAAACCGCTATGTGGTGCTTTAGAAGCTTTACATCTTTATGTCATGCCGCTTGATTTTAAGGAAAAGCAGAAAAGTAGAGAGGAGCCAATCACATTGCTTTCTTCTGTCAAGTGATGAGTGAAGGGCAAATACTTCCTGTTTAAAACAGGCTGGTGTGACTGTTTAAATGTGTTTAGTAAATGTATGGAGAATGTTGAAGCCAAGAAAAAAAAAAATATTTTATGAAATTATCATTATGAAATTATCATTTGTTCCCGCCATTGCAGTCATTCCAGAAATAATGAATCACAGGTAGGGGTTGCTTAATGTTTGCGATATGTTCTGTGAATGGACATTATATGGGATACTGTAGTATACGCACTGTGGTGGAGTTATTTTGTAGTTACAACACTATTTGCTTTGTCTGGTTGAAGCTGCTTTTACTGTAATGTTAGAATCTTATAATCTTAGGTGATGACTGATGGACGCACTGTCAGTTGATGCATGAATGGATCCTAAATGGCAATGACCTGTACTACGATAACGATCTGTCTTCAAGTACCAAAATAGAACTGAAACTGGAAGAGAAAACTGGTTATGCTATAAACTAAAGTTTTTGTATTGCTTAAACGTTTCTCATTATCTTCAACAATCTTTTAAAATAAAAAGGTTTTGTATGCGATAAAACTGCTCTGATTTGCTCTGATTCTAAAACTTAATCACAATTAAAGCAAGAACATGATCAGTACAGGCTGATCTATCCATTGTGACAAAACTATAGGAGATAAAGTTGTAGCTTTACAAAATCACGCTTATATAACTAAAACATTTCCGACCTAATATTTTGGCTTTTGTGTTTTTTTTATCAGCCTTATGACTTAAAGAAAGCATGCAAAACAAACAAACAAATAAAACAAACAAAAAAAATCTGTATTAGTTTTGCTTAATAAAAAAAAATCTCAAAACTGCAAAAATAAATAAACAAACAAATACATTAATGAATATATTTTCTGTCGACCGGTTCATATGGATTTGTACATTGTGTGATGCAGTATGCAACACCATCAGCTTTAAACTGTTAGCCCAACCAACAAGAACAATTACTGTACTTGCTGTTAATACAGAGAAGGTGCCAAGAATTAGAATTTTAATAAGAGCATATATATGATTTATTTCAAGTACAATTATTTCAAGTACAATTTCCACTTTACTTGTAGCCTTTTTCTGGTGGGTTGAGTGCTCAGTACACCAGTTACCAGGTAATCCCTGTGATCCTCTTTTGCACTTTTCTCACAGCTGTGTGTAGCAGGTTCCACATGTGTAGCCCTGACTGGACTGGACTGGTCTGATTAAAACAAAACTGAAAGGGTCTGGATGTACAAAAGTACCTTTGTAATTTCTATGCTCCAGGACAGTTAAGGTTAAGATTATTTATACTTGAGTCACTGGAAAAATAGCTGAATCGTCATGCTACATATTAGAGGAGGGTCTGGGGTCATGGCACAATAAGAGAGCAATGGCAATGTTTGTGTGTGCAGACTTAAGAAAATCTGTTCCTTTTCAGGACACAGGCGAGCTGAGGGTGATTAGTCACGGGGTTTGATCCCCTCCCAATTTTTAGCAATTAACACTCGGTACGTGGGAAAGAAATGAGGCAAAAAATGCAGGGATTAAAAATTAGACGGACAGCAGCATATGTTCCCTCTTTTTCTTACTGTTTCCCTGAGCGCTGCTGGAAGGCCAGACTCAGACCACTGGTGCAAATGATGAGTCAAGAACAATGCTCTTCCTCGAGTTTCACTCACAAATAACTTTCACTTCTGTTTTTAATGCATGCCTTTATTGTTCCTGCTACTGACTTTTTATCTGTTCCTCGACTACCTTTTCAAGAATGCAGCCAGGACTGTACTGAAGGCTTTCTGTTTGTGCCATACAGTACCATTGCTTATTTTATAATGTTTAATGTAGGAGAAATTAAATCAGGGATAAATTGCTTTATTCCTGCATGAGAAAAAAAAAGCTCACACATATTAATGCTATTGAAACTCTTCTGATCAATTAAAGACATAATTAACAATGATCTCATCAGAGCAAATCCTAACAGGTTTAATTATATATCTTCCATACACACACTTTTAAATCATGTGAGATTTGAAATCATGGGTGTAAATTTGTTTTGAAAAGTAATGAAAAACGTGCCTGATTCACCTTTTTAATAATTGTCTATTAATTCACACCCATAGAAATGCTAACACTCCTATTTAAATGGCAGCTTTATAAAAATCGACAGTATAATGAGATAAGTGGAGGTCTTTTTAAAAAATGTAATTGTTGGTTTACATCGATTACTCTATTTTGCCCCCAGAGACCAATAGAAGAAAAAAGCACATTAGCGGACATTCCAGCAGGCTAATTAAATTGGTCATTTTAATGCCTTATACAGTAATGTACAAAAGTCTCAATCCATCTTTCATTTCTTAAATTCAATTAAATTATTCAGATTAAATTAAAGAAATAAGAACAAATGTTTTACTGTGACAGGCTGGAAAGTGCCTAAAAATAAAATAAAAAATTTTTGGTTGTTTATGTTGTTTATGTTCCAACCACTCAGCATTACCAGTAAACTAATCACCCGCCTGATCATCTGTCATCATCTGCACCTGTTTCTCACTGGTTTATGCCTTAAGTTAGATGTTCATTTCTTTCAAACTGGTTGGGTACAGAAACTGGACTAAAAATGAGAAACAAAAACTTGCCAAAAAATGAGAGAGAGAGAGAGAGAGAGAGAGAGAGACGTCAGAAAGCCTGGAGAACTATTCCTTCAAACTACATTAAAAATACAAGAAAGTCTGGCGCTTTGGAACGAAAAATATAAAGAAATAAGAGATGACTCTCTCATTGTACTTAATTGCATTTAATTGTAGATGATAATGATATCAATTGATCCCAAGGAGAAAAAAAAAAAAAGGAAAAATAACTTGCAAGTTTTGTGGTAATTAAATCCCTAACTTCTTATTACATTTTATTACAGACACCACCCTTGCTAAACTTATATTTTAGAATGGCTTTAAATCAGTTCCTGTTCTGTCGATAAGAATTATATAAATTATTTGAATGGTCTACACTTTTAATCAGTTTTCAGACAGGAAAAAATAGGGCTGTGTCCCCAGGGTCAGCATAGCAAGTATGTCTGAAATCCTACTGACCACAAACACTACTTCCATGGTACTGGGGATTAGGATGTAGTTAAAGATGGGGGTGAACATGCACAAGATGCATGTAACCTGAGACATCCTAATGGTTTATCAAGCTCTAATTTAGTTCAACACCTAACTAAATAGGCGACACTGTGGCCAGAGTTTGGGTTTGATTTCTGCCTGGGGTCTGTGTGCATGGAGTTTACATGTTCTCAGCATGCTTGGTGGGTTTTCCTTCGGGTGCTCCAGTTTCCTCCTACAGTCCAAAAACATGCAGATTTGGCTGATTAATGTTCCCAAATTGCCGCAGTAAGCCACTCCTGAACTGCCAGTGATCTAGACCCTTTTGCCTTGTTTGGCTCTTCCTGGCGTTCTGCTTCTGGTTGGCGATGTCGTTGCATGGAAGCCTGTGTTGTCTGCTTGGGATGTGTATGATGACTGCGAACAGTGAAGATCCCATGACGATGGCCCTGGCCTGGGCTGATGCAGACAGCTGTTCTTTGAGCGACTCAGTAGCTCAGTAGTTAGGACTAGAATTACCTACAGTCTACCTGAGTAGGCAATAACAAACTGGACTCCATATTAGCTTAAAGACATCATATGTTATATTGCTCCTTCTGCTGCCTAACACACAGTATGACTGCAAAACGATTCATGCTACTCATCACCCAAATGAGGTTGGGTTCCCTGTTGAGTCTGGTTCCTCTCAAGTGTTCTTCATATTGCCATTTCAAGGAGTTTTTCCTTGCCACCATCGCCCTTGCCTACCTCATCAGGAACAATCTGGTCATTTTGATTCATACACATTTTATCACACACTTCATACTAATTTCCATAATTTTCTTTAGATTCTGTAAAGCTGCTTTGTTATGAACATTGTTAAAAGTTCTATACAAATAAAACTGAATTGAATCGTGTGTTTGTACGTATGTGTGTGTGCGCTAAGATGGATTGGCGCCCCATCCAGGGTCTACCACGCCTCGTGCTCTAAGTCTCCCGGGACAGGTCCAAGGCCTCTTGTGAATATATATATAAATCGGTATGAGATGATGAGAAGACCTAGAGTAACTGAATAGTCTCTCCTTGTGTTTCTTTCTATTAGTGAAGTTTCCAAAGCAACATCTCTTTTTTGACAGTTCAGCAACTGTGATTTTGCACTTTTACTGGAAACTTAAAAAGCTTACCAGCATCTGGCTCTGGCAGCTTGGAGTACTAACAAAAAGAAATCCCAATGTTTAGAGCAGCCTGAACGAAATCTTGTCTTTTTGTCAGAACACACACCCGCACATGTGGGCCAGGCATGATTAGTCACAGAGTTTGATCCACTTTTATCATTTAGCGCTCTGTGGCAGCTAAACTATAAATAATGAAAAAAGCACTGTATCTTGAGCTCAAATCTCGTTCTCAGCAGGAAGCAGGGAGAAATTCCAAGGACTTCCTTCTACTTTGAGGGATAGATCTTTTGAGGAAAAGAAGACATGGTGAAAGTACATCAGTGCTTCAAAGTAGAGATTCGACCCATAGTTCTCTTTTCTTCATGGGTTTTGAAGAGATGAGGTTCAATGTGACATGTTACACTCATTCTTCCACCTTAAATTAATAACTTGCTTTAAACCGTGTTACACTCGAAGGAGTTATGTATCTCTGATTCCAGTGAAGGGTTCTCAGCAGGAAATAGAAAGAGATGATTCATCACCTTTTGTTTATGTGTGAGTTACACTGATGGTATTTGCAGATTTCAATTTTTGTTTTGGTTGAATGGATTTTAAATTAGACGAGATAAAGATGGTTCAAATCTGCGTAATGAGTCACAGAACATAACACTGTGACAAATAACCTGTTTACTTAAACTAAGCATATGGGTTTGATGCAAAATTTGATGAAAGTCAAGAAAAGAATTTAGATGTCACGTGCTACACACACAAGTGAGCGCACACACTTGCGCGTGCTCACACACAAAACAGCTTCTTCACTCTTTCAGGGCATGACTTGTGGTGCTTCTGGTTTAGAGTTGTCTTTTCGTGGTGCTCATAAATTACCGCACCTACTACATAACTGCACCCTCACTCACGCTTTACAGAAACCAGACCCTCTTTATCCTTCCCATGTGTTCTCTGTCAGATCATACTCCTTCAACTCTGACCTCTGTGTGCCTGACCCTGTTATCTTAGTATTTCGTGCCATTCTTGAGAGGTGTATGTGCGTATGTTAGTGTCCTGCACAAAATGCTTTTTCCGTGTGTCAGAGACGGACGTTTTCAACATATGAGGATTTCACAGGTCATAAAATAGACAGTGGCCATTTCACTCACACCCAGGTGGAATTGTTTTGAACCGCCACACTTTTTCTCCAAATGGCCATGTGACCTTGTTCATGATTTCCCACATATCTGAGATGCAATTCTCTTTGCTGTCATTCTTTTCCTTCCTTCTTTCTTTTTTTTTACATCAGTAACTGAAACTCATTTCCCCCCTGCTCTTTCTTGCTTCCTTGCTGTTCTGCTGTTGATGTAAGCATTATTTTGAGCGTATGAGCAACACTGTATATGTCAGTAACTCCACAGTGCATGGCAGAGTTTTGTACTGGGTGGCCAAAGCGTAAGAATAACAGATTGAGTGATTGTGGTTGCAGAGGTAAATGTGGTACTAAGACTGAGTCATTAAAAGAAATGAAAGGGGTGCGAATGACTGACGGATGACTGTTAGTTTCAGTATTACTGTTTACCGTCAACGGCCCTTTGGGAGCGAGTCCCTGCCGTAGGACCTTATTTGCCTAAAGAAACATAATAACATAATTTACTTAAATGTTCTTCAACTGACATGAAATGAGATATGATAAGAGAGAGAGAGAATAAATGGTATCTTTATTGTATGCAGATGAGTAATAAACACATAAACACAGGCATGATTGTAGAACACCTGAACAATCCTTAAAGGACATTTATTGTCGCTGATATCTCCTTCCAGTGATTCCTTTCATCTGCATGCTGAAGCTTATTCCCTCCAAGGTCTTTGGGAAGCGTCTCAATCCAGGCCAGACAGAGCCTCTTTAATAGGGGATTCCACAGGTTTTATGCCCTGTCAAGGTCCAGGGGTCAGAGTTTAAAAGTAAAGGGTCAGCTTCAAGAGACCAGCTTCTTTCCCCTTTGCCTTTCGACCTAATTAGACTTAAATCAAGCTCATTAAGTTAATTAAGTGCTCACGAGAACCTCACCTGTACTGTTAGCTTTTTAAACCCGCAGAGGTCTGAAATCAAAGTCCTCACAAAGACGCAGGAGAAAAGACCTCACCAAATCAACACCAGATGCATCTGTTTTAATGGTAGAAGTGCTGCTCCCAATAACAAAGCAGACAAAGTCAATAATAGGCCAAGCTTAACATAAGGGGTTTGGGGGAGTGGCGGGGGGTTGAGTGAGACTTCACATAGCTTCACATAACTAGCGTTCTGGCAAAACAGCCTGAGCTGCACAGCATCAAATACGTTAAAGCATCATGGGTATTTTGCACCTGGGCTATACAGGATTAACTGTTTTAAAGATTTATGAAAGGTCTGATTATTTTGGACGGGGATTTGATGCAAGTGCACTCTGTCACAAAGTTCTGCTTTCCGTCCCCCGGGCAAACTGAATTTCTTCTTAGATTGCAAGGGATTTAGGTTATAAAACATTTCTTGAATGAACTGTACCAGAATTTAGCTGCAATGCCAAAAACAAAGGGGGGAGATTTAAACGGATCTCGCCACCTACCATCATCAGACCTCACACACGCACTAACTGACAATTTATTTTAAAATGTCCCCATTAAATTATAATATGCACATGCCATTCTTTCCTTTTGAAAAGTGGATCATTTAATGTCAGGACCCTTAATTTCAATGCAATTCAGCCAAACGTGTGATTTCCTATTCAATTGTGTAATTTGCCTTCAGTTTGGGCAGAGAATGCACACACTGCAATAACAGGCCAGATGAAGGTTGTTCTATTTTTGTCTCACAAGGCAGAGTTTAATTTCAAACATGCATTAAAAAAGAAAACCACATAGCATATGCACTGAATCTGTTAATTGTATAAGGACCGTGTTTACACAACAGAAACCCAATCCAGATGGAGGAATTACAGTACTTAGAAGTTGTGTTTCAACAACATCCACAAGATCTACCACAGTCTCTCAAGTTGAGTACCAAATGTACTTTTTCCTCGCATCAAATTTTTCGGTGCCGTGTGTGTTCTTCAAATGAGTTTGAAAAGGCCTGGTTAAGATCACACTTAAACACTGCTGTGTTGCACAATACATATTTACTTTATTTAGCAAGCAGCTACCTGTGCATGATCAAAATAGTCATTTGCTCAAGCTGTTGGGGCAGAGCTGCCTGTACCAGTCAATATAAACAGCAAAAGAAGTCAAGCAGAACAATGAGTATAGCCTCCGGCAATGTCATGTTTCTCATCTGACTTTATATTCCCATTATAGCAACAGTTCCACAGGCATCAGTGCTCTGAAATAACAGTTGTGCCAACATTTGGCACAAAATTTGGTAATTAACCCGGGGCATGTAAGTTAAATGTCACTCAAGCTCAATTAAATGAAGATGAAGAGGAAGAGAGACATCACCTTCCCAGTGGAAGGACAGTCTTTCCAGAAAGCCAAACAAACTGAAGTCATCATCAAACCAACAGTTATGCAAATAAACTGTCTTTAGTGATATAAATATTTGTGAACGAGTCCCCACTTTCCGGTATAAGATTTGCTTTTATATAATTGTACAATAACATGCATCCATGCATTAAGGCACATTACATCATGTAGCATGCACTCTGAAAACTGGCTTCGGGTAGTTTTTTTTTTTTAGATCTGTCTGTTTATTGATCTTTAAGGAGTCTTAAATTTATGGATTCTTTTCAGTAGTACTTTCAGCGAGGAATGTTCAAGTCAAACCGGGACTTCTGATTGTACGTTTGATTGTAAGGACCCATTTAGACAGAATAACATAGCATATTTTTCTATATAATCCCCTGCTTCACTAATGCACTTATCTCAGTGTCTCACTAGTACTCACGCACCATCAAGAACACCATGATCTTCCAGAAACTCCTTTAATGAACCAAACATGTGGAAATTGCTTGGAGTATGTCTCAACTCCCAGCAGAGGTCCTGGAATGTGCAAGTGTTATTCATTATTGATTGTGTCTTTAGTTCCCGCAGACAGATGACTTTCTTCCACAAGTTTGCGACAAGATATCAATCGATTTTCAAGAATCAGGTGTTCCACCCGCTAAATGTTCACGTGAATGTGCTCCGAGCCACACTGGCAGATATTTTACTGTGGCCAAGAGTCTTATCACTGTACTGTGCTTGAAGTCTTCTTTAGATGTCAATCATTTTTTACAAATTTCATTATAAGTACCGGTTTGACTCGAACGCCCCTCTTAACAAGTTTACAAGTTTACCAGCAGTGCAAAGTGATGGATGTGAAAGGAGCAAATTAAATCATGTATGGCAGTTGTGTCCAGTATTAAGGGCTACAGCTGACAGGACATACTTCCTAAATCTGAGCCCTTACAAATAGGAAAGAATGCGTATAGACAGCAGTGGGAGACTCTCGCACAACAGCTATAGATGCTGGCATCAAAATGCGCCATCTCTGAAACCTCCAGGCGCACAGACTCTCATTGTTCACTTACACACACACACACACACACACACACTTGCATTTGACATTTGCACCCAACTAAACCTAAGCATACACGCTGTATGAGGGATATTGTGATGAAGTAATTCTAAACTTGCCCCATAAGTTGAAAACAGGATTGTAATGCTAACAATGTTGTGTATAGACTTACATTTGAAATAAACTACAATCAGGACGAAATTCTAAATAAAGTTTAACCTGCTTTGCATTCTGACTTTCATAGCAACAACGTCATGTGTTGTTTTATTTTAGTTCCTGGTTTAGTTCTATCTCTGCCATTGTTTTGTAACCGGCTCCTAATTTAATTGTGTTCACCTGCGCCTCATTTTCCCTCTCGAGTTTGTGTATTTAAACTTTTCTATGTTTATCAGTCTCTTGGCAAAGTCTTGTCATGCATTTCAGTCCTTGTAGTCCAAGTCTTTGTCCTTTGTATATCCGCTTTGGATGGTTTTTCGACTCTTTGCCTGTTTTCCCTATTTCCTGATCATGGATTATCCTGCTTTGTACTTTCCTGGTAGAGTTTTAACTTGCATTATGGATGACGACACTCACTGGATTGCTCTCAGTAAAGACGCCAAAAACTCACACGTGTCATGCCTCTCGCTCCCCCACTTTACAGTTGCACTCATCCCACGTCCAAGAGACTGAGCTACACACTCAATCCTCGGTTGCTGTAATTCAGAAACCAGCAACAGTTAACATTTTGTATTTCTGCTGTTCTTGCACTGGGGAATATGCTGTGTTTCAACACGGAAATGTTTTAAAATCCTATTTGTGCACATAAAAAGAGTGATATTTTAGTTCAGGCTTGCAGTTTTATGGGTCACTGATGCTTCTTGGGTGGTATTACAGTGCAGCGGGGTACAGTAGTTCTCCCTGGGTTCATTTGGTTTTCTCTTGGTTCAGTGGTTTCCTCCTACTGCCAAAAATATGCAGGTAGGCAGATTTGGATAGGCTTCATAGCAAAAAGCAGCCAAATAATAATGTTAAGTCCACCTTTATATAGTTAACCTCACATTTTAAATGATTATGAAAATGATTATGTTAAAATCCTTTTGTTATTTGGTCTTGCTAATTCCCACTGACCTAACAGCCACCAACCAGGGGCAGTGGGACTAACACACACTTCCTTAGAGTGTGAAGTCAACCTACTCACCTTTTTGAACTGCCTTTTGATTTGCCTCCATTTGCTTGCTCAACCTTGGCAAACCATTCTTCTTCCTCCTCCTCCTCCTCCTCCTCATCATCATCATCACTATGTCTTTATGGACCCATATCTGTGCATACTAGCACTGTCATTATGAAACAGATTTGGGCCTTTAAGTTCCAGTAAATGCAAATCTTGTTATAGCAAATACATTCTAGACATTTGTTTGCTTAGAACTTTGTGGTAACAGTCTGGGGAAGACCCACATGTTGGTCCACAAATATTTCCCCATATCGTGTATGGCACACTGTACATGCACAACATACTCCATGCTGTGTCTTCCACACTTCCAGTTTCTAGGAGGGGTAGCCTAGTGTGTAGGGGTAGGCTCAGTAGTTGAGTATGTAGAGATCATTTCATAACCTCTAGACCTTAATTCTCAAGCTATTTTCTCAACCATCACATTCCCCTCCTCAACCACCACGACTGCCTTTCCATATTCTAAACACCAGCCTTTCATGTTGGAGTGATTGAGAATGGGGTTAGAGAAACATAGAAGACTGTTTGAATTTCCCCATGCAGTTCCGGCCCCAACCCACACAAACAAAGCAGAGAAAGACACACAGAGAAAGAGTGAAAGAGAACCAGTGATGGCTAAATATAGATACACCAGTCAGCTGTAATTTGCTCATATTATAAAACACACAGTTATGGACGTACATGTGTGGGTATGTGTCTGTTCACAACTGTCTCATGCACACACACACACACACACACACACACACACACACACACACTCAGGCAGTTGGTTTCACTTATTAAACTAAATGAAGTAAGATTATATTTCCAAAGCTGGTGGGAGCAGATGTTTTTTATTATTTGCTAGAAGAGATCTGACGATATAAAGGAGCAAAGAAGGAGAAATATTATGCTTTTTCTTATGTTGTATTTGTGATGCAAGTCAACTGAATACATAGACTATACTGCATTGTTCATATGGACATAGTGTGGGCTATGTGTATTAGGTTAAAGTATAGATACATAGATACAGTATACATATAGACCTAATGACTCATTAATAAGAATTAATATTTGCTGTGTCTGTTTTCGTTCTCCATTCCCCTTATAATGCATTTATGATTTTTTGCAGAGTAGCGCATTACTCATAGTGCATCATAAATCCGGTGTACAATCAATTTACACTACATCCTCACTTTAATGCAGAGAGATTTCTTTCAGCTCGGCATGTACTTGTCAGGAAATATCTCGGAGATGCCAACTGTATATAGCTTATAACTTTAATATCAATTGCTATGCTACAGCAAATGAGTTCATGTTGTGGGTTTATTTAATTTAAAATTCACTTTTAATGCTTTTGCATTTTTGCGATCTCAGGTTTCTCAGTAATTTGTACCGTTCTAATTGTTTATGTAACGGCGGGTCATGACGATGTGTTTCCAGAGCGCTCATTAGTCAGTGTTGTCTGAATTCAGACTGGTGTCTCCATTACTGCTGTCCCATATAGTGCTTTAAAGTAAACAGTGAATGAGTGAGTGAGAGGGAAATTTCAGACATACCGAATGGGTTCTTGATTTAAAGCAGTCCTGTTTGTGGAAGCAGCAGCCCAGGATCCTGCGAGATCCCAATAATGCCATATAATGTATTTTTGGCTGTTTTTGTTTTTTTTTCATCAGTGAACATGTTTTAACAAATGACAGTTAGGAATCTAGTAACTGTTTAAGGAAATGAAGGTTTGGTGTTTGTTATCTGATGTAAGTTGATCCTCTGGCTGTTTTATGATGTGGTGTATTACGTCAGCGAAGATGACGGAATGCATATGGAGGTATAACCACCAAAAAGTTTAGACCACTTTTAATTCCATGGATTTTCTTTCTGAAACATCCAATATATACAACAATCTCCTTTGAACAGTTGATTTTGAGATGTATCTGCTACGTATGCTTTGTAAAGCCTTCATAACGGCTCTAATCTGAGCTGCTGTATATTGGTGATTTCTCAAGCTGATAACTCTAAAGAACCTTGATGTGCCTTGATTTTCAAGAACGACTGTATTTCAGAACAGCTGGGTTAAAATATAAGCTGAGCTAAAGGAACAACTAACTGTTATTGTTGTTTTTGTTGTTGTTGTTGTTAGTTAATTCCACATGTGTTATGTCATAGTTTAAAAATATCCAGTATTGTTTTAGAATGTAGAAAAATGCATCCAAATTTTTGAGTGATATTGTATGCAGTACCAGTAAGAGGTGTTTCCAGTGTATATGCTACATATATCAGGCATATTGCATTAAGGATGCCATTACTTGCACCACACCTATATGGGTTGTGGTTGGATGGGAGGTGTAGAACTTCATCAAGGGTCAGCTACTTCACAGCATGCCCCTCTTAAGTGTGGCCATTAGTGAGGAAATGGGGCCGCCTGTACACTCTCCTGACCTACCAAGCCAGACCTCCCTCCACACACACACACACACGCACACACACACACACACACACACACACACACACACACACACACACACACACACACCACTATACCTCGCCCACTCGACCCAGCTCCCACAACTCTCTCCTTCCCCCATCATCACCCCTCTATCTCGCTCTTTCTCTACCGAGCTAACAATCAGCACATGGCCCCGAGTCTTCCGCCTGTAATTGGGCAGAGCTTGCTGTTGATTGTGATTGATGGAAAAGCCCCAGCAGGGCCCAGGTGGCTGCTTTCATCTCCTTTTCTCCTATTGCTTGCTCCTTCGTTTCTTTAGTGAGGCCTGGTACATTTGTGCGTCAGGGAGGTGTACTTGTGTTGGCATGCATGCGAGTGGTAGTGTGTGCATGCTCTAGTTGGGAACTGTCGTCACACAGCTCTCTGCACGGCAGCAGTCGGTGAACTGATACTATGTTCACATTGCACCGTTTGTTTACGCAAAAGGTCTGTTCACTTTAACAATGCTTTGCATTCTTTAAAATCCCGGCAGTTACATTTCCATGTATGGAAATACACACACACACACACACACACACACACACACACACACACACACACACACACTGTATATATAGTTATTAGGTTATTATATGACCAATTTTTTTTATGTTTTTTTTGATATTGCCATTTGTATACTATTAACATTAATAACTTCAACACACTTCACACTCAAGTCCAGGCTGTGTCAACGTGCCTGCATCCACCATGCCACCATGATTCAACAAACCCGACCAACAAGATTAATCACCACCATACAGCACAGGTCCTGACTATATCATGTTCACACAAACATGCACACACACACACACGCAAACAAACGCACAATACTCACCAAGATAAGTGCTTGTTCCACAGACCAAAAACAATTTAACTGACAAACTCAAGTGCCAAATGTTGTGTTGAAACAAGTCAACAAAGTGTTATTTGATTTGAGATGTGAAGCGGTGCCACACCCGTGTGCATATTAAACAGGTCAGCCTTTCCAACACGGCAGCAGACTGTATGGAAACTATTCGTAGCATGCTTAACTGTCTACTGTCTCATTATCATTTGTTACCTAACACCTCTGAGTACCACATCATTTGAAAGTCAAGCAAATAGTTCAGCTTTTAGAGAAGCGTGCATACTAATGGTCAGAGCTTTTAAATACAAACGCATCCTATAAATACGAATGCTGCTGGTGAAGCAATGCTTGGAGTGCGAATTTAACAGCGATGTGACAAGGTCTCTATATCCATAAGCCCTATATTTAGAGCTGCCTTTTGTCATTGACAAGTGTTGTGTTCTTATTGTCATTGTCACAGCAGTGGAAACAATTTCACATCATGAATTCTCTGTCTTCCTCTCTGTCTTCTTAGTATTATTATTGCAAAATGTACTATTACACTGTATATGTACAGTATATGTATGTACTTCAGTGTCTACAGTACTACATAGAATTGTGCAGGACAGTAACGTGTTGGTTCAGAATATACCATTTAACAATAAATAAGAAATGACAAATCATTATGTCCGACTTTTGGGAACCACAACAGCCTCAGGACGGTTAGCTTACAATTTTAAAATGTTCCATTAACCTTTGATCACTCCTTATTTTGGTATTTAAGGGATTTCAAATTGCAGGACTCTTCTGCCACTAAATCATCCGGACATGTTAACAGTACATTTCAACAGCAGGATTAGATAGCTGTGTGACTTTGGCCCATTATGTGAATCCTAGATGAATAAGTGTTTCAACCAATATACTGTAATTTTCTAGAAGAGCAACGTGTTTTAAGGTGCCTTAGAGTGTTTATTAAAACATATATTTGTTTGCTATAAAATTTTCAGGTAAACTGCATTCTCATGAAGTATGTTTACTTATTATGATAAATATTGGTTTATTATTTAAAGGAGCATGTTATAAGCAATGGAAGCACTGAAATATTAAACCATTTGCACTTAATTACAGTAGTGCTGATAAAGTAATTAACGATTTTTAGTAATTATGATTGTTAAAACACCTGCGTAGCAGATCGGTACATATAGTTAAACGTCCCAGTGCTGTTATGCTCTATATTATGTAATGCCTCTCGCCCAATCAGATTACTTGATCAGCACTAATTGTTGTATAATTTTATATAACATGATATGAAATAGGGCGTCATGGTGGTGTAGTGGTAGGCACGGGCACCTTGCACCTTCGGGGTCCAGGTTCGATTCCCGGCCAGGTTTAATTCCTGTCTCTGTTTGCTCTCCCCGTGCTCGGTGGGTTTCCTCCGGGTACTCCGGTTTCCTCCCACACTCCAAAGATATGCAGGTTAGGCTAATTGGCGTTCCCAGATTGCCCCTAGTCTGTGAATGAGTGTATTTATCTGTGTGTGTCCTGCGATGGATTGGCACCTGCCTTGTGCCCTAAGCCTCCTGGGATAGGCTCCAGGTCCCCGCGACCCTGAATACAGGATAAAGCGGTATAGAAGTTATGATATGAAATAACCTGACATTTACAGTTAGTTTTATTTAAATGGATTTCTATTAAAAAGTCCATCTTCAAGAACTGTCATACTCATTTCTAATGCATTAAAGTTACATTAATAAAAGAACTGTACATCTGAAGAAGCACGTGTGATGGAATGTTGGAAATTATGGAATGCTCATCCACACCTAAACCAAACTGTTGTTACTTTAATGAATGAATGAATTACTTTTTTTTATTTACAAATTGAATAGTCTGTATGTGTATTGAATAGTATAATATGGTGTGATTTTAAGTATGAAAACATTGTTACTTTATGATTAAACTCTTGCTTGTTATGTTAGTAGATTTTTAGATGATAAACATGCTTCACATACTGTAAATATAAATTTCCTGTCCTTATTCCACTCTCATGTTATGCACTCCTGGTTCGACTTAAATAGTGATTTTGTGGACCTTATATTATTTATGCAAGGCCTATAAATCCCAGTTTCCTCCACATTTTCATCACATTGTTCATATGCATTTGATTTTTCACTGGTTTCAGGAAAACTCCCATGAGCTGCTCATGTATAAGGCTACGTGCTGAATGAGCTGACTCTTATCTGGACTACATGGTCTCTGCCTGCTGTGTTTGCTCAGGGGGTCCAACATAAACCAGCAAAAGATATCACAGACTGAGATATGATTTGGCCATAAAACAACAACAAAACCAGCAGGCTGAAGACATCAGAGAGCCGCCAGCTGTTCAATAAGCAGTGAGACGAAAGCTTAATGGTTCCCTGCTATCTAGATAAGTGCACTACATAGGGTGAGACAAAATAGCTTTAACACCATTGGTAGTGCACTACATGTCATTTGGAATTAAGCCAAACACCGTCCCGTTGCGAGGGTTTCATTTGACTGATCGTGCCTGCGTAAGCTGCAGCATCAATGGTTTATGGATTTGTGGGTGTGTGTGTGTTTATGCAGTCAAAAAAAAAGGGTCAATGTCTTTATTTCTGACTGTGCATGAGCAGGACTGATAGTGTTTTGGCATGATGTGAGCTTTGGCGCACACGAAGAAGCACAGATTTAAACTGAGAGAGTGATTTTTAGGTAGATAAATTAAGTGCTGTCTCAAATCATTAGCACTTTTCCATTAAAACCATTCTGTGAATTCTCCAAGACCAAACCTCAGGAACATTAACAGATTATCTTAATCATTTCTGAGCCTGAGTTGTTCTGAAATGTTTAGACTGAAGTAAACTCAAACATGCTCGTTCCATATTAAATTTAAATAAACTTACATTAGTACAACACAAAAGTAAAAAGGAGGTGCCGTGCAGTATTTTATACAACTAAAATGATGGAAGTGGAAAATGATCAGAGATGGAAAACTCAAGTGTTTTTGCTTTCTTACCATAATTAAGTCTAAATCAAGGGACTCAATTATGCAAAGAGGTATTGTACCTCAAATGAATTAGTGGTTGGATTTGATTACATTTTTGTTTCAGTTGTAAGTAAGGACATGAACACTCCCCCACTTGTAAACATAACCTTTGGACCTTTTTCTCCCACATTGAGCCTAAGTAAAATTGTAGAGAGTAAAAGTGTAACATTTTAAAGAATCTTGCCATTATATATACCCAGGCTTTGAAACAATTTCATATTAATATTTAACACGTACATTCTTGCATAATACACCTGGGGCCACTTTTAAAGTGTTTCTATTTCCATACTCTTATTCACAAGAAACTACTAGCAACACCATTCATTGCTTCTGGGAATATATCCCACACAGAAAGAGCACTGGAAATTCCCTTTAACACACACACACACACACACACACACACACACTTAATTTTAATGCAAGAGTAGCCGCTTCTAAGAAATCCATGTTTGGACTGTGTGAACACATTGGCTTCAGCTGAGCGAGGAAACGGAGAGATGGGGAGAGAAATGTCATGTAATTATCATAATTAAACGGGCCAGATTACAAGTAAAGACAACTGTCTTCATGTGTGACTCACTCTGTTGGTGTTCTTTTTCTTTGGCTTTTTGCTTCTCAGTCAGTGGGGAAGTGCGTATGTGTGTTGAGAGTAGGAGATTTGTTTGTATCTAAATTGAAGGATTTTCGGTCCGGGGAAAGCATACAGCTGTTTTCTGACTCAGTGGAGTATTGCCGGCCGACAGTCTACACTACTACTTACTACAGTTGCGGCAAAGGCCTGTGATCAGGCAGGCTTAAACACTGTGATTACCTATAAACACAGTGTTACACATGTACAGGTACATAGACTCTCAAAGCGAAGCACTCAAGCCATGGTGGGTATCTTTAGTAGTAGAGAATAAGTCACTAAATAAAGAGAGAGCTTCTGCATGCTGCTTATGACGAGACACCATCATTGTTGGCAAATCGCAGTGAGTGCTGGTTACACCTGGAGCTGGAACATGGTAAAAGCACTTTAAAAAATAGACTTGTTTATGGGATATGCTGGTGCTTGGTGGCCAGGGTGCAGAAAGACATTAAATGCGGTAATAAAAACCTTTTATAGAGAAACCTTTAGAATTCTCAAATCAATCAAAACACAAGTAAAAGAATAACAAGATCTGGATAAATAAAAACAGGAGGCAGGCAGTGGCACTTACTGATAGTTTTTAATTATGTGATTTATACAAACCACAGTAGTAGCATAGTGGTGAATGGAAAAGGTTTATTTGAGGCAACAAAGAGAAATGAGCCTTTAAATGATCTGAAATTAAGCCATCAAATTATAGAGTACTAGCATCAAAAAAGTAAGGTGGGTAATAAGGAGATAGTGGCTCTAAGCTGATTCCAATAGATTATTGGGGAAAAAAAAAATGGTATTAGGTGTCTGGTTCTATCCCATCTTGTATAAAAATCCAATATTTTATACGAGAAAAAAAATCCCTATGGACCTTATATCCCAATTTTTTATTTTTTATTTTTATTATTATTATTTTTTCTTACATAATATCAGTGTAATTTTCCAAAATGCTATAAATCCACCCACGATTTTATCAAACTAGATAAATAAGCCTGCAGCTGGATTTGTGAGTATGTACATGTGCAATTTAGTATTAATAACATGTTGGTTTAGTTTAAATGAGAAAAATATAGCAAATGCATGCATAATTGTGTTTTTGTAGTGAGTCATAACAGCAAATTGGAACAAGGGTAATGTTGATGAGGTTTGGCACTTGGGTTTACAAACTAAATTAAATACAAACATATTAAAGATCATGAGAAACATAAAACCAATACAAAAACTTCAGTTTATGGCATAATCAGCATTATCATCAACAGCACTACATCATCAGACTCTTCCTCTACCTGTTTCAGTTTCACTTCGATAGTTGATGACAGCACCTTCTCATATTAGTCCATAAACATCACTTTTCTTGACTTCAATTTTCTCCAGTGAATGCATCTAGTTTATACACGACAGCCGCTATTTTGCTTAGCAGGTAGTTTCTTTTCACTGCTTATGTGACAGAAAGAAGTGATGTGATTGACTTGTTATGGATACATTTAACAGTCATGTCTTGGCAAAATGTAAGTTTAAAGCATCTTACAAAAGCATATTTTAGTTATAGACAAAAGTTTAGTGTCTGAGAAAATAATCTGCAAGATTAAATTCTAAAAAAGGCCGTTTGCTGTGTTTGACAGTCAAACCATGTTGTCATGTCACCGCTGGAATCTGTAGCAACATATTATCATGCTATTACTTTTAATCAGAATTATCACCTTACCCGCAGGATCCAACGTTTTAAAATCTGATATATTAATTTTTATTTTAGCCTGAAAGTATTGTATACTATTGTAACTCTTCCAATGTATAAATAAACATAAAAACATAGAGAATTTTACAGCATTTATTTTTTGTATATAAATATAGAATTTTGAATCACCCTGCCTTTAAGTTGTTTTAAAGTTATCTTTAAGTATCCAGACAAGATTTTATTTCTTCAATGACATTTTAACACACAAATATGTTGTCCCTCTCATTAGGGCTTTCCACTAGTAAGAGAACAGACAGACTTGACTTTAGACAAGGAATACCTGGATTTTGACCTCTGCAAGGTGAACAAGGCGCCAAGCTGACTAACATTGCCGTTCCCAGTGACACTAAGTATAGCATGTGAAGGAAATTAAGAACCTTTTCTGTGAACCGAAACTTGACCTGTGATTGGTGGGTGTTGGGACGACATAATTTGTAGAAGTGGTAGGTTGTAATTTCATGGTGGAAATGAATAGAAAGATGAAAAATGACAAATCATCACAACATTCACGGTTAGTTAGTTGGTGATTTGGATCTTGTTTCTCTGTACCAAATCTAATCCTAACCAATGTGCAGAGTCAGAGAAAGGCTTTTACATCTCTTTCTCTCTCTCTCTCTCTCTCTCTCTCTCTCTCTCTCTCACACACACACACACACACACACACACACACACACACACACACACACACACACAATTAGACAATCTCTCCTTATGAGTGCATTACTGTATCTAAATCATTTTGATTTACTTAAGCCCAGAAATACATCCAGATGTGTGCTGGTGTTAAAGTGTGTAAGAGTGTGACTTATGTATAGCAAAGGCTGAGGCAGAGAATCAGAGTTATGACTCATGTTAAACTGAGACACACCAGGGTAATTAGAGTATTACAGAACAACTTCTGAGACCTAGCTGTCTGCGCACACACACACACACACACACACACACACACACACACACACACACACACACAAAATAAATCTCTGATTTATTTTTATGTATGCCATTCTTTATAAATACCAGATCTGAAGAATCAAACTTGCGCATGGTATCCCTGAGAACAGCAGTGTGCGCATGTGTGTTTTTCTGTGTTGACTGAAGCAACGGAAGCCCTTATTACTTTTAGTCGTGAGACAGCAGCCCAGCTGCAGTTCCCTCTCTTCTTCTCTCAAGTGTCACACTCCACCTGTTTTCCTCCCAGATGGATGTAAGCTTAGATAACGGGATGGAAGTGACACTGAGGAGAAGGCGATGGGCTTTGATTTCTGCATGAGTGTGAGAGTCTAAACACACCACGGTTGAGTCTGATCTCCAGCAACAGGTGAAGTACGTGGGAAGCGGAAAAGAGAGAAAGTAGGGTAAGTGAAATCTAGAGTGGTGTTAGACGCAACAAAAACACAAGGTTTGTTCCTCTTGTTGGGAACTTTAAATGACACTTAATATTTTAATAATTAACACATTTTTGTGCAACAGTTAACTATTATTAATTAATAACACCCACATCAAATCTTTACCTTAATCTCAGTAAGCAAAAGAAAAATCTTGGCCATTTTAGACAAATAATAATAATAATAATAATAATAATAATAACAGAAAAAAAAAAATGCTTTCCTTCCAGAAACTATTCACATATCTGTCCAAGATCAAAGAATATTCAAATTCTTGTGGAGACTTTTGGTCTCCACCAAATTTAACGCGCACACACACACACACACACACACACACACACACACACACACACACACACACACACACACACACACACAAATCAGATCAGTTACACTTTATATCATGTTAAGCTGAAAAGTTTCTCTGACGCATCAGTAATAAGATTATTACCAAAAAGGGGCAGAGAGAGAGAGAGAGAGAGAGAGAGAGAGAAAGAGAGAGAGAGAGAGAGAGAATATTAGAACACTGCCTACTTTGTTTGTCTGCCCTGGTTGCAATTTTAAATTAGAAAAAGAAACTCTGGCAGCGTCACCATGAGCCCTGGCTCTCACACAAAACTCCTAAAATGTAACACAAACACAAATCTCTCTTGTTCTCAGTTATCTTCTTCATTGTGTTTATTTATATTAGTTCACATCTGTTACATGAAAGAAAAATGCAGTGGTTATGGAGGTGATTTCTGGAACAAAAGAGAAACAGTAGCATGAGCTTATGAATTACAACATTATAGCACTATATTGCTAATTAACCATGTTAATACTTTTGCTGTTACTTACTTTAAAAAAAACATAATTGGCGTGACCTTAAGTTTAAGCTGTTTATTATAATTACAGTAATTAAGAAAGTTTCTTCCTTGTTTGTAGGTGCTGAAAATCAATTTCCCCTTGGGCAGTAATAATAAAAGTATCACTCATCCAAATCAATCACTGCTTAACCTGACTCATGGTTCTCACCGTTTCTCTGACATGTTGTTATTTAAACTGCTGTTGATGAACAAAGCCCAAATTAATATTATGCCTTCGCTGAGTCGTAACATGCCAGTCCTGTTCGCTAAAGGATGGGAGTTGGTTGGTTGGGTTGTGTGGTGTTGGGGGCTGAAACATGCTCTTCTTTGAGTCCGTTGAGACACAGTGAACAGCCTCAGGTACATTCTACAGTACATGTGAACTCTCATGTGGAACAGCCCTCAACAATTTAATCACTGATTAATGACATGCAGGTGTGACACATAGGATGATTGGACCACAGCCTGGGAGCTGAACGTCTGTAAAGCAGAGATTGGCATGTACAGTCATGGAGCATCACAAGCCTGCACAATTTACAGTTTTCTTGCTTAATACATGAGCAAGACCTTAATGGATTGTGTAAGTTCGTATGCATTACTGGAGACCTAAGATGTTATTTTTTTTTTATATAACTTATAACTTTATTTTTACTTACGAAAGATGCTGCCTAAAAGTACAGTTTGCTTATTTGTCCACTTGAGCCTTAAATGTACATGGGAATGATGATCATCCATGCATGAGGTATACTAACAGCTCCAAAATATAATCCAGTACAAAGTCAAAAATGAGCCAAGGGTAAAATCACAAATAATAATCATTACAAATAATATACAACTGGCATTATGCATTGCTATATTCGATAAGATAATCTATAGCATAATCCAAAACAGGGGCAAAGACTGACGGCATGGTAAAGCAAAAAAAAAAATAATAATAATAATAAATAAAATGGCTCAAAATGTACATAAACTAGTTGACTGAGGTGAAGATGTTGGTGAAGCATGTGCTTATACTGTAAATGATAAACCAGGAACCTAACAGGACCTAGTATTCAGGAGAGCAGAACCTCTGTATATTTACTATAAACTATAAGAATTACTATTAAATATAAAAATTAAACCATTAACATTAATGCCATCAAGGTTTGAAGTCCCTCTTGTGTGGTACACACAAGTGGCTCTGGCAAGCTCAGGGTGTTGCTCTGTAGAGCCTCTGGTGGTACGCTGTGGGGTTTGGCACCAGGATTTTGGTTGCAGACCCTTAGACCCATGGGTGCTTGATCAGATTAGAATCTGGGGGGTTTGAATCCTGGGTTGGGGCCTTGGCAGACTGATGTGCATTGCCTTTCTATCATAGCCAGCATTGACATTTTAATGTTATTTAATGTTATACAATTAACCTGGTGTTGGTGTTAACTTTATGGCCGATGGTTAATGGTATAGCCTTATGGTTATCGATTTCAACAAACAACAGAGTAACATTGGATAAATCCAAACTTGGGTTGAACGTGATTATGCTTCCTGTTGCATTTGTCTATTTTATGTTTTTTGTTTTTACTACCAATATACACACTGGGTATTGAAATATACAAAAGGCTTATAGGTTGCACAGAGTTCAAAAGTAGTAAAGGTAGTATGAAGAGAAGAGTTGAGACAGTCGACACTGCATGGATAGTGTCTTCCTGGTTCTCCATCAACAAAGTTTGTTTATTGCAGCGCAGGTTATCAGTAGTCAGTGAGAAGGCTTGGCTGTTTCATGACATGTTTAAAGTGCATCTCTGACCTTGCGCAGGGTCAGAACGAGGCTGCACATTGTTTACTGTGGCAGTATGTCTAGGTTTCCAACTCAAACAATTTCTTTTTAACTGTGTCTGATAAAGTATCCTTTTAAAATTAATTCACTGTTTTAAACAGACTGGTTTAAACTTAGAGTCCCTAAAGTCACTTTCACACCGAGATCATGTGGTGTTGCTAAGAAGACCCCTCAACAGGCTAGTCTTTGGTAATTCACACTGAACCCACCAATCTGGCATGGATCCTTCGTGGTGTGTGCTTTCAAGCAGTATGCTGGTTTTCCAGTGTCAAAAGAGGCATGACATGTAACGCACCAGCATCAGTTAACATTTACATTTAGGCATTTGGCAGATGCTCTTATCCAGAGCGACTTACATTTTTTTTTTCCATTACATTTCTGAGCAGTTAAGGGGTTAAGGGCCTTTTTCAAGGGCCCAACAGTGGCAACTTGGTGGTTGTGGGGTTTGAACCTGGGATCTTCCGAACCGTAGTCCAATGCCTTACCCACTGAGCTACCCCTGGTAGTTTGATGTTCGTCATATGTGTCAGAAAAAGCAAGCATACATTTACTTAAAAGAAATAATGCTAGCTGAACTAAGTGGTTAGGTGATTTAGCTGGTCATGCACATCTCCAGTTCACTGCCAGTTCTCACTGTTACACTTGATTTGTTTCCCTGGTGGCATTCACACGCCACATGCCAGGTCTTCCTTCACACAGATCTCATTTCAACTCTGTAACTATCTCCGCTCCTGCCTTGAAGGTCACATAACAAGAACAGTGAGGTGTAATAAAGAGCACTATTACCACCGAGAACAGGCTGGATGAAATGTGCATAGGACTAATGATAAACACAGCCCCTCATTTCTACTGTAAAAAGTAAATGTCTTTTTTTTTTATATCTTGGGCAATGGTTGGCCTTCATCCCTGCACCAGGACATTTCCACATCCTCGGGCCATTAAAGGAGTTCCTGGAAAGCCGGCATTTTAGACGTGATCATGGTTCCTGTGTACGGAGAAAACTCTACCTTGATGATATCAAGCACTGGTGAAACACTGGCATAATTGCATTGGTGTAGAAGAGAATTATGTAGGAATAGAAATAATAACTGTGTTGTCATCCTGTACAATCAAAAGTCCCGGTTTGACTTGAACACCTCTTGTACATTGCCACAAACACATCTGAAGGCTGTTTTATCCATTATTATTATTATTATTATTATTATTATTATTATTATTACACTGTAATATTTTTTCTTGTTTTGAAAAAAAAAGTTGGATCTCATTCTGCAGTTTATATTTAACTACTGTAATTATAGCTATAATATATTAATTTTTATTAAAATCATTTGTAAAATTGAAAAAAAAAAAAAAAAAAGTAGTTCAGTAAGGAGTAAAAAATCCTTACGTTCTAAACACCCCAAAACAGGATATTCATTTTTTAAAACTAATGTTCGCATACAGTTCTATATAGTAGCATGCTATAGTAACTACAAGATAGTTATTATTTTTTTTCTTTTGCAGCAAAAATGTAGATCACTTTTCTAGGATTTAGGAGCACTAAAGCTTCCCTGAAGTGCATGTTTTTCTGTAATTCTCTCTTTTAACACACTTAACACCTGATTCGATTTTCAGGGGATTGGCAATTAGTTGCTGAGTTGAACCACTTGTGTGTAATGCATGGGACCAGGCCTGGGAATAAAAACCACTTTATGAGAAGCCTGGAAACACTGTACATCTGTGGTCTATGCTTAATGGTCATCTGGTAATTGTGCACTGAGGCAGACAACACTTAGTAGGTCATTAGTAGACCAAAAACTACAAAAGTCCTGAGATGGTAAAGTCGGTCTTACACACACAGCGAATACAGACTTTGTTACCTCTGGGGTGAGATCATGGAGAATGCACAGGACATACAGTACGCAGAGCCATAACTGAAAGTGGTTAATGATCAGTGCTGTTGCCGCTTGTTTTGAGCAAAATAAGCATTCGAAATACCTTTATCTTTAGTCTACCTCAATGAAATGTGGACATGAGCACATAGAAACTATCTTCATGTTTTAGCTCTGTAGACCATTGTGGCATTTTCTGACACTTAGCTATCACTCAGTAATTCACACATTTTTTTCAAAGTCAAAGAAAGGCTCATGAAGCTGTTTAAAGATCAGCAGGGTGTGTGTGCTTATGTTTGTGTGTACGCGTTGCAGAGTCTAATGCACTATGTGATGTCTTCTCCATCTGTCTGAGCTGGCCAGTGGGTGGTAGGATAGACTGCTTTAAACTGTATTCCTTCACTCTTACTGCATACTTCAGAGTGTAACTTAAAAAAAAAAAATACAACAAGCAAATAGTGCATGCGTGTTCTTGCTTGTTATACATTTTCTATAAAGGAAAAGCGAGAGCAAGAAACCAGTTTATGTCCTGCTTCTTTAATTTTTTACCTTATACACTAGTCCTACACAATAATGGAGTGAATGTTGCATTCTGTATACATCTTGCTCTTTTGTGCATTAGTTAGTTCTGCACATGTGCTACAACAATTTATGTAGAGCACTCCAACTTTTGACAGTCTTGACCTTAGTGCCCCATCTCCCCCATCCCTCTCTCTCTCTCTCTTTCTCTCTCTATCTTCCCCAACATTCCTCCCTCACCTCTCTATCATCCCCTGAAGTTCAATTAAGTTTCCTGTAGTCAAAAGCTCCTATTACATCCAGCCGTTTTTTGGAGCAACCAGAGGGCCTGGATGTAATGTATTTAAGGCTGAGAAACAGAAGATGCCACCAGGTTAAACAGTGTTGAAAGAGGAAGTTCATTTCTGCCTATGCACGGCCCACTTTGTGAAACGGAATGAAGATGAAGGTAATGATAGGGAACACGAAAGGGTGACCGACCAAGGTGTTATTCTGCCACTTTAATGTTAAGGTAACACTGAAAGGAAAAAAAAAAAAAAAGTCACCTGGCTTTGTGCACACACATAAGCAGGATCTGAAGTGCTCAGTGTGTTCCAAGGCACATGGGATTCTGACTCCCATTAGGGGATTCAAAGCATATCCTGGCAATCTTGTGGTCGGGGACACCATTCCTCCCTCGCCACTTCAAGCAGACAAAATTCCCAGCTTGCAGGACTCACGCTGTGGAAAACAGTGGCTCGTTTACTGGTAGGGGGGTACATTTCACCCACACACACATACAGAATTCCCAAACACAACTACAAAGTCCATATTCCAGCACACAGAATTCCCACTAAAAGCAAGCAGAAGGTATTTTTGTCAGTGTTCTGTTGAATATAAGGGCTTTCCTGTTTTTCCATGTAACCAGTAAAAAATCCCAGATGGATACAATTTCCCTAGTTAACTTGGGGGCTCATTTAAATTCAGGCCTTTTAGAAAACAATGTATTACAACCATTATGGTACTTACAGTGTGAGCCCAGTTGTTTACCTCTAGTGGGAGTCTGTAAACCCCAAACCCTCTAGTAGTTTCAACCTGTGTCCTAACTTGGCCTTTCCAACCCTGTCAACCCTACATTCAGAGGCCTTTCCGCTCCCTTCACTCCTCTAATTACTTAACAACAAGCAATCAGCCGAAATTGGCCCAAATGACCATGTATTTGGAGCTGGCCTGAAATAGCTAATTTAAAAAATGTAACCAACAATCCCAGTTCACTGTGGGCCTTTGGTGACAACCTTTTATTCACAGTCTCATCATTTGTTTTGGGGCTATGTGTGTGTGTGTGTGTTAGGGCATGCTGCATGGGCACTGAATTTTCCTACAAGGCAAGGAATATTTAACAGTTTTGTGCTAATGGAGGAAATCTGTCTTTCTGTATTCCTTGCTATCCATCAAAAATTTTATTTAAAGAACAACAAATTAGCAAATGAAATTTCTATTTAAAAAAGCTGAAATGTTTTCTTTCAGAGTTTCAGAGTACAGTCAAAGCATTAAAAAAAACCTGGATTTATAATTTTCAGTGAAAGTTCCCTTAAGGATAGTAAAACTAGTGTGTGTGTGTCTTTTTGTGAGCCTGCATGGATCAGCATGATTAGCATGATTAGCAGAGCGCTGCAGCACGTTTACACAGCATAAGCGCTCCCCCTAGTGGTTGCTGCGAAACAATGTCTGTCCTATCAACAGGTCCATACAGGGCTTGAGTAACAGGTTGATGACCTGTGGCAGAAAAAATACTTTTAAAATGTTATTTGAAAACACAGTTTGCCTAAATTATAGTGTCAGAATAAAGTGTAAAATCTAAAGAAGGAATAAACACATCTGGACAAACAAATGAATTGGGAACAATTTCAGATCTGATTCATAAGGAGAAGGTTGTGGAGAATCCCAGTTTTATAATAAAAGGGCATTTTAAGTCCAAATTAAGCTTTAGGAATTTGCATTAATCACTTTCCAGAACTATACACCCTGCGGTTAATTTTTCTGAGGTTACTCATAACTGGAAAATTCATGTGTTAATGTGGATGTTTTAATTTGATTTGTTCCTAGTTGTCCTGTACAATTTTCCTGACTTTTGATTAACGATGATGAATTATCCAGATGAAGAATTGTGGTCAGCAATGTTTGCTTGTATTGAAATATTGTATTTAAGTTTTTGAGGTTGATCTCATTATTTAACAGGCTGAGTAAAATGCTGGTCTC
Organism: Clarias gariepinus; assembly: GCF_024256425.1. Taxonomy (NCBI): domain Eukaryota; kingdom Metazoa; phylum Chordata; class Actinopteri; order Siluriformes; family Clariidae; genus Clarias; species Clarias gariepinus. The sequence continues at coordinate 24,488,638 of NC_071107.1, forward strand.
TTCCACACGCGGTTCAGCCTGCAACAGAGTTAGCTTGAAGCGGACCCAGAGGTTCTGAAAGAACTTTCGCAATTTTTAGTTGTATTTAACCTTAAGTGTAAAAGTGCAACGCTCCAAACACTCAGAGGAAAGACAGCTTGACACATAGGCTTGTTGAATGTGAAACAATCAGTTATTTATTAATACACACAGCAGATGTGTGTGTGTGTGTGTGTGTATGTGCGCACGTGCAGACAAACTCATATGTGACACTTTAAAAACACACACACACACACCCACACACACCCACATACAAAGGAACTGGTTAAACATGTCCGTTAATGTTGTGCAAGATGAACTGCCTGAGTGTGATAAACTGATTGAATTTGTATGTGTGTGTTGTGTGTGTGCAAAACAGGGAAGAAAACAGACTATGAACACACATGCTGCACCCATCCCCCAAGATGTGAGCACACAAACACAAACCCACACTGGAAACTCTATTCTGACCCCTTATTAACACAGCAATCATCAGACACACATATGTGCAGACTGCTGGGAGCACACAAGCGCAGCACAAATAAACCAAGACCTACGGATAGACCGTGGAGCAATGAGGAGACGAGGCAGCTGAGCGGGGGCGGAAGGGGGTAGGGGAGTGACTATAAAGCAGTCCCATCTGATTTTCTTAACTCATTCAATATGGTTCTGATTTTTATCTGGAATTCTAAGCTCCAATCACACTTCACCTCGTTCTGATTTCGACAACAACTTAGCAGAATTGTTCAATGTCTGTCTTATGGTTTGTGTCCATTTATTTTATATATTGTTCTCACTTTCTGTCTTTAGTATCTGTTTTCTCCTCACTACCTGATTCCCACACACCTCTCCCTTTTTTTTTTTTTGTTAAACCATCAGTCTTATCCCCCCCCAGGATCCTTCTCAGCTTGAGGGGCTTTACATAAGTACAGGCGCCCATACACGGCCACTCATCCTAAGCCAGAGTCATTCTGGCAAGGCCTCTTTCACCGCTGCAGGCAAAAACAAACCACAGAGGAGCTTGAGCACAAGGCGCCCAGGTCAGCAGCAGGGCCTGGCTATTAGTGCCGTGTGCTTTCCCAGCATTGGATGCTGTAGTTTTTAGTGAATGGGGAACAGTATCCCCACCCTGGGCTGTGGTTGGCAAACACACACACACACACACACACACACACACACACACACACATAAATAACCGCAGTCACGAGCATGCGTACTCTTTCCGAGTCTATCTCACACATGCACACATTTTCTTGTTATGGAAGGTTGTTAGGTTAAAAAGGTTAAGGAGAAAGGAAGGTCAGGATAGATAGAATTTATTATGAGGTCTGGTGCTCAGCTCACATAAAACTCCAGTTACCTAATCCTGGTCCTAAAGTTTCCCTTATTCTCCTGCCAAAACCTGCAGATTCATCTGTCCCCCACAGAGATGGGGAGCAAGGGCTGGGGTGGGGGGGTTCACGAGGAGAGACAGAGATAGTAACTGAGAAAGTGAGAGTAGAGTACTGTCTAATCTATGCTTCTTGGCTGTCAGCCAGGAACATTCTGTATTATTCATGTGGCTGGTGTGGAAATGGCGTATACATTTCTTCGCGCGCACACACACACACACACACACACACACACACACACACACACACACACACACACAGTACATGACTCACTCTGTTTTAACATAACCAGCTGCTCTCTGTGGAGGAGGCTAAGGCCTGCCTCCCATCCATGTAAAAATTAAAAAGATGGGGACAAAACCTTGCACAAGTAAAATAGAGAAAGAAGAGAAATACTGCTTGTTGAGCTACGGTTGTCACACTGTAGCAACATATGATCGAATTGCAGTGACAGGGATTTTGTGTAGCTTCACACTTTAGAGTAACAGATTTCCATTACCAGTTGCGCTGGCATGAATTCTGGATTTTGAAAGCTGAATCGAATTAATGCTGATGTGGAAATTTTATGGAAACCAGTTTCTTTTTTTTTCATCCTTTCCTTTTCTAACGTCTCACTAGCTCATGTGTCAAGGGGCAGCCCTGTCATCGCCATACAGACGTGCACACGGAAATCATCTGACAGCTTGAACTGGTTGTACATGTTCCCTTTGGTAATGAAACAGCTAGCGTTATTAGGACTGAAATACGCCATTAAAGTCTGCATCAGGGTTCACTCCAGCCTCGCTCCTCAAAGTCAGACAGATTAGACCAAAACCTGCACAAATAGCATCCAGCCCAGTTCCTTCTTTCCTCATGCTTTCATTCCAAAAATCTCCCCCATGCCTTTTTTTTTTTTTTTTACAAGGCAGCAGTTATTGCGATCATTTCTTCATAAAGGCACATTGATTTGCAGACCTGGAGCTCTTCCTGTCTCCACTCTTGTCCAGCTCATAAAAGAGTGACTTTTACAGTAAAGTAGAATAATGCAGCCTGTTGTGGGGGAGCAGGCTCGCTGAGAGCTCGGCGGCTGGACCGAAAATGACTCAGCACGAGCAATTTCGGGTGACGGGAGGAAAGTTCTAGAAACGAGTCAGAGCTGTAAAAATTACCTATGAATTATGAACTCTCATGATTCTAAACCAATATCTGGAGGATATTTTTCAAGCGTCACTGTGTCACTAAACGAGGAGGTGGTGTATAGTGGAAAATACCCATAATTCCTACTATGAAGTGCATAACAGCCAGGAAAGGCACTGGCAAATGAACAAGCACAAAACTGGACAGCGGAGTAGCACTTATTTCAGAATATGTGTTAGGAGAGCCTTGGGATGTAATGAAAATGATTTGTATTCTCAGGACATAGAGAATATTACGCAAATTTGTTCAGGCTTAATCAAGCTAGTGCTTGCGGAGATACACTTTTCAGCACGAGCAATATGGTTGGTTTGTTTTTTCCTGAGTGATATATATACCCTTAATATTTCCAGCTGTTGACTTAGCGATTACTTCATCGTAATGTCATGTTTGGGAAAGTACTGGAAATGTAAGAATTGTTTGAGTTGGACAGAAGAGCATCATTCTGTCTGTATGGAAGTTGGATAATTAAGGGGTCTTTTCTTTTTTCCCCTTCTTTCGAGGGTTCTTTTCCTTCCTTCTTAGCTATGCTGTGTGTGCGTGTGCACATGGGCAAGTCTCATTGCGTGTGTATGCATGCGTTTGGGTGGAGTTTAAAGGATATGTGGGGTAAATTGAATCTTTCAGCCGTGTGTAAAGTAAATGAAAATCCCCTGAGTCGCGCTGGCAGAAAGTGAAAGAACGTGTACGTGTGTGGAAGCGTATGTGGTTTATCAGAACAAGTCTGTGCAGGCCTTTTGGCTTGGATTTGGATGTTTAGGTGTGGCGTTAAATTGTGACGAATTTCTTTTTAGTCACATAGAACAATAAACATGCTAGACAGTTCGGATCACTCGTGTGATGCTGGTCTTAAACCCCTGATTTGACTTGAACTCTCTTGACTTTGCTGAGTGAGGGATTCCCCCCCCCTCGTTGCTCCTCAGAGTGTGTGTTATTTTAACCTGAAGGCTGTTTAGGTTGATTGGTGTTGTCATTTTGTGTTGCAACAGATCCATTTTGGTTAAGTGTGTTATGCTAAGGGGTAATAAGACATGCGCAAAGTTATGCTCATATACACACATACCAGTTATTACATCCTGTTATATGAACTGTCCCACAAATGGATAAAACTTTTCCAGATGGGACAATTAAATAAAATAAATTCATTGTTTTATCAGGGTGAAATGAAGTCATCTCAACTTAAAGCTCTGTCAGTTGATGACGCGTCAAGAGATGCTGTCCTGAAAGATAGTGTTGGAACGTAGCTCCTCACCTTTAAAACCATTTATTGGTATCATATGTGGCCCCGAAAGAGCACAAGAGGACATTGTGTCTTTTGCCCTCGAGTACTGGAGCTTACATCACATCCATCAACTTGAGGACTGTCAGGACCTTTGGGCCATCGAACCCCCTGCCTCTGTTTGCTATAGGCAAAGCGTTGTGTAAGGTTTACCGTCAGTTCAAAAAAGTTGTAGGTAATAAATTGTGTGTTTGCTTGTGCTATCAGAGTACTGGCAAACTGTCAAACAAACACCTCGTGGCTAAGTGATTTACCCAGGAAAACTCGTCATTCAGCTCTGATTTAAACACCTCACCTCTAAGCCTGAGAAAGCCCAACCAGCTGGTCTACTCTGCTGCTGGGAATGATTAAAGGATACAATAGAAATGAAATTAATTGTGCTTTCTTGTGCTAATCAGCAAAAGCATTACTTCCAAGTCATCTACAGTTACAATTACTTTCACATGTAACCGTTCCGGAGGCCAAAAGCCATCAAAAGCAACTTATAAGTGTGGTAGAATGAAAGTCGACACACACACAAGTCGTATGAAAGTAATGTGTGCTTTCAAAGGTTCTTACAGAACTGGTTGAGAAAGTGATATTGGATTCTCCCACTGGTGTCATTACCACCACAATGACCTCATTGCACTCCTCCTAGAAATCTCTCCGTCCTTTACTTTCAGCTGAGGGTTGACAAAACTCACAACCGCAAAGAAGGACTTATGGGTAATCAGGAACATATAGTATAAAAGAGCACAAGGCTCTGTAGGCTGAATAGTGTGGGAAGCCTGCAGCATGTCACGGTCACATCTAGCCTAATATACACACAGCTGGGCCGTATCATCTCCGGCACTCTCAGAAGTTTCATTTTCATCACGCAGAAAAGCTGAATTTCTTTATCTGGTTTTAAAATCAAGTGCTGCTATTTCTATCTTGTCAGTGGTGGGTGAAAGAGATGTGATTGTACGTGTTCTAGTATAATTTTGTTCAAATCTGTTTTATGTTCGGAGATCTTATTACCGCTAAACTCTCAATCAATTACTTTTTAAATAAAAATGCAAAGAGTCATATGGAAAGTCGTTTCCATTTTAGATTCATTATTGCATTATCCTGACTTGACTTTTTTTCTCTCTCTCTCTCTTTCTCACTTTCTTCCCCCCCACCCCCGCCCCCGCCACACACACACAGACACATGAAATTTTGGTCCTATTGTAAACAGGAAAGTTGTGATTTGTGATCAGCCTCTGCCTGCACTCCTGGAGATTTATACAGCCATTAAAAAACAATGAGATATGAGTGGCTATGCCTTAAAAATAGACATTGTGTGTCTGTGTGTGACTATCTTAACTCATCTCTGGTCTCTTAGGGTGGCCTGTGGTGAGCCTGTGTATTTGTGTGTATTTTTAGTCTTTTCAGTGTTTGCAAGTAAGGATGCTACAAACAGATTTGTGGTCTTTACTGAGAATAGGACAATTTCCTGCAAGGTGGCGGGAGAAGCCCTGGCAAAGCACACCAGTCTGGCTGTTGTCTCGCTCAGGGAAAAGATACAGGACCTGCAAGCAGCATCTCAAAACAAGAACATGTCTTGACTTCTTTAGACTGATCCTGTAGTCTTTCCTCTTTTGTTTAGGTCTGAAAGAGTAAACCATACAGGGCTTAGATAAAAAGGCAGATTGCGGTTACAGCCTTTCCCGCGCATCTCAAACATAGTGGTTTTAAGACTTACAGGATGATGAGTCAGACATATTGTTCTTGTTTTATTTCTAATAATATTATTTTGTTCGTCATGAGTCAGGTTTATGTACGTGTACTATATTTATTGAAATGTTGTGACACTGTGATGTTAGCCTCATTCAGTGGTTTACATGATATTTATTCATATAAAAATTCTAAATAAATCCTTACCAAATTTCCTTTTATTTGCGTCCACTAATTATTATTAATTAATTATTTGATTTATTATTGGTGCTTTATAAATTTGTCACTTAAACATGACATATATTATGATGATGGTGATTATTATTATTATTGTCATTATTATTAATCATAATCATAATCATAATATATTGTCATGTTTAGCTAACAATCCTAATCCTACCCCAATTTTTATGGTAATACAATACTGCCTTATCGCAGTTCATGCATTTTGACCTATTATCCAGATCATCTTCTAGCCCTTGCATTCTGTTTCATTTAGAATAATAAATAAACTTACAAATTCAGGTACCATGTGAAACAATATTAAGCACATTTTGAAATCATTTATGCTGCTTTACTCTGTTCTGCTTTTTGAAGTTCACTTAATGTCACGTTATGTAATTTCTAAAACACAGTAATGTTCAAACAGGTGTGTTTGACTCTTGGCTTGAAAATGTAATCCTGTGAATAAAACATAGGTGAAGCTGCAAAGAAGGAAATGATTCATAAAGGTTGCTCAGCATCTTTTGTTTAGCTGCTAATCTACAATGACTTGCTTCAGGTAGAACTGTAAATCACGGGATCTCTTCGTGTAAACACCCGAGGCACAATTGTGTGTTATTAGCTAATGCACAACCTGCTGAACAACTAATACTTTAGTGTACCTAAGTTTCAGGCATATGAAACCTGTGTGCTGAGTGACTTAATCCAGCGATTTACAGCTCAGGCTTGTCTTTAAAGCTCTCTAAAATGCACCAGAAATATAGCTAACATGTTTGGGGACTCCTTTGTAGCATGATGAATGATATAATGTTAAATGAGACAGTTGGTATATGCCACTATTTGATAAATTACAACCAACGATTAATTCATTTTCACTAATATTGTCTTTAATCATCGGAACTTGTTCAGTTAACAGCTATTTGTTGTTCAGTGATGGAAGTTGAATTCAACCACTACATAAACATGAGCTAAATATTTAGATTTCATAATGGAAAATAGTGTTTCTCAGCACAGCTTGGTTCCTTTTTTTTTTTTTTTTTTTTTACATTTTTTTTTTATGTTCTGCCGTCTGGAGCTGTGCATACAAAAACCTCCTTTACTCATACAAACACCGAGGCTAAATTACACACATATGACAAAGTTCCTACTTCAGTTAAAAAAAAACTTGCTGCAGTGAAATGCAATCATTTTGGACGCATGGCTACTCTACATACTCTGCATTGCGTGACTGTAATTGCTTTGCGTGCATGCGTCTAACCATCTCCCTTCTTTGCCTGGAGTTAGCCAACAAGGGGTTTTCTGAGGATCAGTTCTGCACGTACACACACACACACACACACACACACACACACACACACACACACACACACACACACAGTGCCACTCATTAATGTACAACCTTACCATAAAATACATAATCCTCCACAGATTATCTCAGAGTAGTTGCTCCAAGTGTTTCATTTAAAACAATGAGAAATGTTTTAAAGGAGTGCTACATGTATGTTTAAAACTGATTTGACATTTGGCTTCATTTAGTTTTTTCAATTTGTATCATTAAAAACATGGCATTTCCCTGTTCTGCAAATAAAGACATAGTATATCGCTCTGAAATGGGTTATCTCCAAAAACAACAGGAGAATACTTTGAAAGGATGGAAGTGAATAAAAAAAATTGCTTATAAAATGAACTATTCAGGGAAAATGTTGAGTTGAAACAAAAGGTCCTTGTTTTTCCAAATCTATGTAAACCCTGCTGCATAGCAGGATACCAGTTTATTGAGCCCTAGTCTTATATTTGTTAGAGAACAGTCGGCCAGCAATCTATATTTGTGAGGAATTACAGTGACCTATAATATGGCATGCAAATCCTTGTCTAAAATACAGTTATCCAGAGAAAGGCGTTATGCAATACATATTATTTATTGTAATCAATTAATAAACCCAGAATAAATAGTAAAACATAGCAAAATGTTTTTTTATTAAATAAGCTTCATAGAGTTAGACAAATCAGAAGCTGTGCCCCTGGGACAAACAGATTTTCCCTGGTGGATTATTAGATTCAATGTTCAGGAAAAGAATCCTTATTGACTTTAGCCAAGCAAAATCAAGTCACCTGGTATGGATGTTGTATTCAGTTCACATTGCATTACCTCAGTCCAATGAGGTATAGCACAAGCTTCCAAATCCGGCCACCTGCTCCACTACACCCATGTTTTCTTGGTGCCAGCTGATTATTTTTTAATCAGGATCATGTGGGTATGTGGAAATATTGATGGAACCGATGAACTTCAAATGCAAGACATTCTTTCAAGTGAGAGAAAATAAAAAAATCCAGACAAAGAGAGAACCCTTCAGCTCCAAGTCGAAATATGTCCATGTCTTGATGACTTTTTGTCGGTGATGTAAATCACTGTGCTTCTTCAAAAACTGGAGAAGATAAGGGCTTGGATTACACAATTATTACCCCTTCCCAGGAATCCATAAACCCCTTAATTTCCCTTGATCTGTATTGATAAAATTTATATTAGATATAATTAGGCCTATTTATTATTATTATATTTATTTATATAGGGCAGGGAAGTTTCCAAGCTACCAGAGAGAGTGAGCAACACTTAAACCTCCATCTGCCAGTTTTGTTAGACTAATATTGTTATGCTTTGTCCACTCCTAATAGTAATTTATGTTTAAAAAGGAAACAAAAGCTTAGCACTACAGTAAAATATTCGATTAATACAGTATACTACTACTACTACTAATAATAATGTTGTTGCTTTTGGCTGCTCCCATCAAGGGGTCGCCATAGTGTATCATCTGATCTGCACACATAACTTTTTATGCCAGATGCCCTTCCTGATGCACTCGGGGCATGGGACTGACACTGCATTCAGTGGCTGGGGTTTGGGTATTGGGTGGGAACTGAAAAATTATTTTTAACATTGGTAAATAATGCCAATATATCCATTTATTAATGTCTGCAAAAGTTCTGTCAAATATATCACTAATAAAACTTTTTTTAATTTTGTTTTATATCACTAATAAAACTCAAAAATTGTTTGACCCAATGACAAGTGACCGGCAATTGATAATACTCTTTCTGTGGCATACATTTTAAACACACTGTGGTAAATGTTCTCATTAAAAACAAAATCTATCTATAATAGCTTATCGCCATTGGGTATATTAATTGACTTTGAACTATACATAATGTATGTTGTCATGGGTCAACATAACGAAATCGTCAATTATGTTACCCAGTAGTGTACACAATCAGTGAAAAAAGTTAATGTTTAAGCTTTGCATGTAGCAGATATATTACACTGAAGGAACTTATTAACTTGAACCATTATTTGTTCCTTTAAGTAAGAACAGCGTTTATGTACTTTTTGTGAAATGCACCCCAAATAAAAAAATCTGTCTATTATACATTCATATGTTCAACTTGCAATGCAGTTGCAGATTATTATCCAAATTAAAGTTTGAGTAATTATTGCATCCATATGCATACAATCTTATATCACTACACTACAGCACTACTAAAATACCAAATGTAAACTACAGTATGTGCCACAAATTCCTTATTAAATCATGAGTATTCATGCGATTGTAAAAAATAGAGAGCAACTCTTATTTAAATGTTAATATTATTATTAACTTAAGGTAAACACCTTGGCATCCTAATAGTCATCACGTCATAGTCAAATAAGCAACTGGGCTTAAAACTTATTTTGAGCAATTGCGCTTGTTTAAAAAATGCATTGTTGTTGTTGGTGGTGTTGTTGTTAATTAAATATTCACGAATAAGAGTAAGCATGCACAATGTCTATATTTATTATTTTTCATGTTAAAGCAACTCATAAATGTTAAAGCAACTTATAAAGATGAGATCCAAGCCTCTCACTGCATTGTCAACCACTAAAATGTTTTTTTTTTTCTGGTTTACAATACTGTATATATTTTACTGTACATATCATGTTATAAAATGTGATCGTAAACTATTTAAACCACTAAACTTACCTATATGAAGAAATGGTAATGTCTGGTTATATATGATATGTATAATATTTGAGTTATAGAGTGTTTTAAAGTAAAAAAGTTGTACAACAATGCCATATTATCCAACCCTGAGCTGTGAGTAGAGCCCAAAGTGTGAGCTACACTAGTAAATGTATTAGATGAACAGCATGCATGAACAATAGACATGTTTTTGTTGTCATTAGATCAATAAGGTCTGGCGCTGTTTGACAAAAACAACATTATTAGTTGGTTAAGCCTAGGCCTCCATAACCACCCACAATTTGTAAAGTGATTTATGAGCTAATATCATGATACTTCTTCTGGAGAATAAATAAATATCGGAATCAGTGCTATGGGTCCATTGATATGATTTTTTTTTACTTGCGGTTCTTTCGTCTGGCCATGACTTCTAAAACTCAAATTTCCAGTGCAATTTCCTCTCCCTTTGATTCTAAGAACCTTTCAGCATTTGGACAAAGAAAGCCTTTGCGATTGAGTGATGTTATCAAAAGGGAATGAACACATTGTATTTTCACAAACAAAGCACACACACACACACACACACCTACACACACCTACACACACACACACACTGCCAGTAAATACCATAAAACTGTGTTGTTTGTGTCACAACCAGTCAAGCATATACACTGCCTGGCCGAAAAAAAGTCACACACTATAATATTTTGTAATCCGCCTTTTGCTTTGATTATGGAAGGCATTAGCAATGTCATTATTTTGATAAGCTTATGCAAAGTCCCCACATTTATTTCTATTCAGAATCACATTAATTTGTCTCCAAGATCCTGTATAGATGATGGGAGAGTCAATACATTGCGTAAATTCCTTACCAGCAGATGGCACATATTATCAATGAGGTTAAGTAGTGGCCAATCCATGTGTGAAAATGAATGACATCCAATCAGAATGACAACATTGGATGTTGGAATGACATCCAATCAGGAAAAATCAATCAATCAATTGATGAAAAAATATGGTCATTCAGTATATTGAGCTGACCTCATTTTTTGGGCATGAAACAATGCTGGACCTAGACCTGACCCATTGAAGCATCCATAGATCATATCACCGCCCGCACAGGTTTGTGTGGTAGGCACTAGGTATGATGGATGCATCACTTCTATCCGCCTCTCTTCTTACCCTGATACCCCCATCACTCTGGAATATGGTAGATCTGGGCTCATCAAAAATCTGTTCATGTGGACGTGCTCTTATATTCATTATTAAACGTTTACATTTACAGCATTTAACAGCCGCCCCTATCCAGAGCCACTTACATAAGTGCTTTTGCAGCTTCCATCACTAAATATATCCTTAAACCGGTTCACGTTACCAAGTAGAAGTACCCTCAGCCAAACACTGTTTGGAATAATAATAATCATAATAATAAATTATTTATCGGGGGTAAACTCAAAAATATCTAAACATAGTCATGAATTCTACTGTTCTTTCTTATTCTTATTTTTTTTGTTTACTTATTTTTAGTGATTTGATTTCAGAAACTTTTAAGAGGTCTCTGATAATGAGCATTCATTTTTTTTTTATCACACTGCATTTCTTCTAACCTTCCAGTTTTTAATGATGTGTTGGACAGTTCCAGTTTTAGGTAGAGCAATCTGCTCATTTGTTTTTTCTTTGCTTGATCCAGGACAATAATATGATGTAGAACAATAAACCCTTCTGAAACAGAGTAATATCTTTGTCATGACCACAGGATCTGTCTTCTGACATGATTGTTTAAGAAATGAGAAGCTACTCAGTGCATTAGTTAGGGTTAAATATCTTGTCAGCTAAACCATATTAATCACTGCTGTAGCGTATTATCCAATGAAAAGCTCTTAACTTTTTGCTTAGTTAATTAAAAGCAGGGCTCAAAGAACATTTTAAATCTAATAACAGCGCTTAGTCAATGAGAATTTAATATCGTAACGCTGCTCACAAGCTCACGCAAGTTTGCATCACTTTTTGTGCTGTTTGCATTTTTGCAACAGCCAAGAGAACAGTTCTGGGCACACACACACACACACACACACACACACACACACACACACACACACACACACACACACACACACACACATTCATACACTGCGGGCAATTTGGGAATGGCAATTAACCTAACCTGCATATCTTTGGACTGTGGGAGGAAACCAGAGTACCCGGAGGAAACCCACCAATCACGGGGAGAGCATGCAAACTCCATGCACACAGAGACGGGAATTGAGCCTGGCCAGAAATCGAACTCGGACCCTGGAGGTGCAAGCCAACGGTGCTAAACACTACACCACCCAACTTCTTTACCCAATTTGTGTAATTTCATTCTTAATTTAAAGAAGAGGCTTTGTGTTTTTATTTGTCTTTGTGGCTTTACCTACATGCTTGGGTCAAAAGGGTCAAAAATAGATTTTTAAATGCCACAATATTGCCCGAGTGTGTGTGTGTGTGTGTGTGTGTGTGTGTGTGTGTGTGTGTGTGTGTGTAGGTGTGTGTGTGTGTGTGTGTGAGAGAGAGAGAGAGAGAGAAAGAGAGAGAGAGAGAGAGAGAGAGAGAGACTGGTGCGTAGTCATACAAAACTACAGTGCTATTAAATTAAATTATTTCGTTACTAGTGTTTATGTAGATTTTTATTCTACACTTATAATCCTTCCCAGCTGAAAGCCATGGAAAAGAAGTTTCAGTGCATGTGTTTTGTTTTGATGGCTCCAAGTTGAATGAATTAACCTTATATTTTGTTAATACAATTAAAAATTTTTGTTATTCAAAATTTGACATATTTTACAATTATGGTTAGTTGTAGGTGTTGCCCTACCCAAAAACAAACAAACAAAAAAAAAACAATACACCATCCTCCTTGAATTTTCAACCAATCCAACCACTGATTAAAGCTGGTGAATTAAATCAGAAATTGTGGATTAGCTTTCTATACCAGTGTAACATACTGTAGCTCTGACAGGAGTTCCAGCTTAGTGCTGATGTTTGGACCCAATAGAGCCTGTGTTGCCGCTTATATAAATGTGTTCCCTTAAATCATGAAAACCAACTGTTAGTAAACTGTGAGTTTAACTGAACAGTGATTTTAAAACTTTAACCCTAACTCTAACCCTAGGACTGAAAAGGTAATATATGCTGTCGACACGTTGCTGTTATGTCCTCTATGTTGGTGTTGGCTAGACCTCTCTTGCAGTTGGTCCAAAATGCTGCTGATCATTATTTAAAGGGAACATGGGTGACATAGAGGGAGAACATAACTCCTGTCCCGGCATCCCTACACTGGCTTCCTGTTCAGTTCAGGTTAATTTTAACGATATGGTTAATATCATAAAATCCCAGCATGGTCTCTCAGGACTGTTTATTTATTTTTTATTTGTTTGTTTGTTTATTGTTTTAATGCTTATTTCATACACTGAGGGTGGACATATTTTTTCTAGTTTTGTTTGGATTTTATTATATTTTGTTATTGTTGTATGTTTTATAGTTTGTTATTAAACTCTGGAAAGATAAAATAATGAACCATTATCTTCAATGAGGAAATATTTGAATTATTATGAGTGGAGATCACTTACAAACTTTTGGTGAAATCAAATCATAAAAAACAGCAGAACTCACAGCTAGGTTTAATAGTGAAAGTAAAAGCATTTCCATAAGCACAATGCAAAGAAAACTTAAGAGATTGGGTATAAACAGGTGTGAGGCCTAAAGAAAACCAATTAATGGTCATTAACTTATCAGTGAGGGTAATTGGAAATGAAATTGCTAGGGAGCATAAAGAATTGGTTATGGAGCTTTGAGAAAAGGTCATGTGGTTTGATGAGTCCAGACTTACCCTGTTCTTACGATCCTGATGCCAGTTCACCAGTTTTCCTTCCTTGGAGCACCTTGAGCACTCAGTGGTATGTCCTGACCACTGCAGACCAGAAATATCGCACAGAAGCTCTAGTTTTGGAGTTGCCCTGATCCAGTCCTCTAGTCATCACAATTTGGCGCTTGCCAAAGTCACTTGAATCCCCATGTTTGCCCAGTTTTTCCCCCCTGTTCCCAAAACGTCAACATCAGGATAAAAAGGTGCACT
>NC_071107.1:24867500-24895000 GCF_024256425.1 Clarias gariepinus
AACTAATGTGAGTTGAAGGCTATTCTGGTTAAAGGGCAGTTTGCTTTTAGTTTACTTTACTATCATGATGGGTAAAATGTCCTAGACATGAATCGTTTTCACTTTTTACTCCACTACATACACCTTATAACAAATATCTGTACTTTCTATTCCACTACATTTCTGCATGGTGTTGTGTGTGTTACATAATATCACAAGCTTCTGGCTATATGCATAATTGCATGGTTCTCTATTTATGTAGCAGGGCTTTGAAATCAAAAGTGGAAATGGTTGCACACCAATTTGGACTTAGCCTGTTCACTAACCAACATAAACTTCCTTCTTCCTTCATTGTCTCAGACTTCACCATCTGTCCTTGTTGAAGAATTTGTCCCTTTAACAAATTTGATATGGCGGCTTTTCCCAAAACCTGCAGCTTAAAAAAGTTTTATTTTGATATACAGTATACCAGTCAAATGTTTGGATACGTTCTGTTGAGCCAAAATGAGGATGGGTTCCCTGTTGAGTCCGGTTCCTCTCAAGGTTTCTTCCTATTACCATCTCAGGGAGTTTTTCCTTGCCACCGTCGCCCTCGGTGTTGCTCATCAGGGACAATCTCATTATCATCTAAACACATTTTTCTCACTCATACACTGCTTTCATACGCTGCCTTAAGACAACGACCACTGTTAAAAGTGCTATATATAAATAAAATTGATTTGAATTCAATACACCTTCTACTTCCATGGTCCTTCCTGATTTAATTTTTTTTCTACATTGCAAACCAATACTGAAAGCATCCAAAATATTCAACAATCTCCTATGAACAGTTATGGTTGAGATGCTTATGGTCTGTGAAGTCTTCCTAAAGGCTCTACTCTGAGGTTCTGTAAATTGGTGTTTTTTGAGGCTGGTACCTCTAAATGAACTTCTCCTATGAACCAAAGGTGAGTTTTGGTCCTGCTTTTCTGGGACTGTCTTCATGGGAGGTGGTTTCATCATGGTGCTTGATGTGTTTTGCAAATGCATAGTTCTTGTAAGATCTATTCCAGAACAGCTGACCTTCCTGTCTTAAAACAACTGTTGTTGGTGGTGGTTTTTCTTTATTAAATTACCTAATGGCATATGTGTTATTTTATTGTTTAAAAAAAAAAAAAAAAAAAAAAGACCCAGCATTGTTCCGGAATGTAGAAAATAAACTTGTGTCTAAATTTTTGACTGGTACTGTAAGTGTAGGCATAGCATTAATTATCTGTTAATAATAAATAATTATCTGTGAGTAGATGATAAGTTCTTAAAGATAGCAAGACAGTGTGTGTGTGTGTGTGTGTGTGGTAGAGCTGGGTGGTGGAGCCAGCCTCAATCTCCATGTCTGTTCTTACTCTAGCTGTCACCACAGCAACAGAGCTGGACTGTCCTGAGCCCTGATGAAAATATACAAACAAGTGAAGCATGACCATCTCCCATGAATCATTTGCACAACATACTCTATACATAATCCACGCTCGCAATGCACATCATAGCGATTTATACCCTTCTTTCTACTGATCATTAGATTCAAATTGGAAACATGTTTGACAAAAACTTGATGTTGTGCATACTGACTTTTCAAGGAACTTTTCTGTGATGCTGTCTGAAGAAACATAGACCAGCGTGTTGGCCTCAAACCACAGAGTTTCGCGGAAGGCTTGCACAAGAGAGTGTTATAAAGGCTGTCGAGGCCTGAACATTGATTGTGGAGGAGAGAGTGATAGGCTGTACAGTGTAAATGCATTGACAAAGAGCCCTTATGTGCTCCTGCTTTGCCTCTTTGGAGTCGGAGGAAAGTCTGATGGGATGTCACTACTTTTTATGTTTACAGTGAACAGAACCACTGGCAACTACTAAGGACTGTGTGTGCATGAATGTCTGTGTGTGTGTGTGTGTGTGTGTGTGTCTGGGAGTGAAAGTGTGATTGAAATCTAGCCCTAGTTTATCATAGTCTCAGTAATGTCTGTGCAGGAGAAGGCAAAATCATGAACACAGCCAAGATGAAAGCCCCACCCTCTTATTTCAGCACTGCCCACTCAATCATACTTTAGGTCCAGGAAACAGAGAAAAAAAAAACATCAAAGGAATTCCCCAAGACGCTAGAATGCAAAGTCATTCATTACAGAAAAAAGTAAAGAGTGAGAACAGTGAAAATAAACAAGCACCGTGTTCATAAACTCATGGTAGTAGAAGGGAGGAGAAAGCATAAGCTCTGGTTTATATTCAAGCAGCCTGTGGCAGGATGCAGTTTACACACTTGATTGGTCCTGCAGGAAGGAAGTCTGTTCTGCCAGCAGACTGGAACCTGCAATCCAGCCACCGAGAGCTGGACATGAACCCCATGGCCACCGACGAAACATCTCAATCTGATTGGTACTTAAAGCAACGCCATAACACATGCACAAATATTGACATTTTTGTCAATGGAGGACGGATCTGTGGTGTGTCAAATCATCCGCTTCCCTCTGCATTCACGTGTCTTTGATTTATTGTCTGGGTCATTTAAGTAGTAACACTGAGAGATAAAGTGCAGGTGTGTTCATTTGAACATAGGCATGCACACAGCTATACAGCGCATGCCTGCATCTGTGAGTGCATCCTGTTTCTCAACTGTTAAGCAGAACAGCTGGAGTTATGGTAATGCGTCTCAAGCTTAATAAGGGTTAGCTGACATCCAAACCGCTAATAGCTACAACAACATAAACCTCATACTAAAAAAAGTATACCGTAAAATCAAGTTTGCCCGGAGGTAAGTGCCCTGCCCATATTGTTTCTGGACTTCTTGCAAGCAGAAAGGAAGTGAAAGGAGGAGATGGATAAGGAGGAAAACACACCTCTCACCTTTGTGAGTGCATTCAGGTGATTAGACATGGGTTTGGCGGAAAGGGGCCAAGACCACCCTAATGGGTTGGACCATTTAATTATCTACAAGATAAGGTTGGATTTGCCAAACATGATATATTTCATGGTGGGAAATGAAGAACCATATTAATATTGCTGTATTTCGATTTTTTTTTTTTTAAGATTGGGAATTTATGTCCTATTAAAATCAACTGCATTTCTGATTTCAGTTCTGACTGTTAGAGAAAACCTTTCTAACAAAGTGCTAGAGAAGTAGCTGGAGTGAAAGTTAAAAAAGGAACAAAGAACAGAAGTAGCCACTGAAGAGAAACAAAATTCCATCAACCCTGGATCTGATTTAAAAGGATCCGCAAAGCCTGTAAAGTCAATGCTTTGTATGCTCTATGGTTTTGTGTTTAAGCTGAACAAGGCTTGTAAAACATAAACGCTTACACTCTGTCCAAAATGGACAGCGCTGTGGCTCATCAAATCATCAATCCAAGCCATTATTTATAAGTCCTCAAATTCCTATTGTGATCCAGACATTTCCCTCTTATTGACATTTATGATCCAACAACGCTCCTACTTTTTCCCATAGAGGCCCATAAACAGCTTTTTTTTTTTTTTTTTTAAACTCGCCTGTCCATGTGAACAGAGTGAGCAGATTTTTTAAAACTTATATCAGCCATAACATTTCAACCACCTGAATAAAATATTTGGTGGGTCCCTTGTGCAAAAACTGAATTTCCACTAGACAGCAGATCCTTTATGTTCCGTAAGTTGCAAGGTGGGGCCTCCATGGATTGGGATTTTTTTGTCCAGCACATCCAACAGATGATCAATTGGCTTGAGATCTGGGGATTTTGGAGTTCAAGTCAACAGCTTGAACACTTCATCATGTTCTTCAAATTATTTCTGAGCAGGTTTTGCAATGTGACAGGATACATTATCCTACTGAAAGAGGCCACTGACATTAGAGAATACTTTTGCCATCCATATAAAAGCCAAAAAGGGTGGCACAGTGTGGAGTTTGTATGTTCTCCCCATGCTTAGTATGTTTCCTCCAGGTACACACAATAATGTGACTCAGAAGAACGAGCAGTCTCAGAAAGTGATTTGTTCATTTTCTACTGGGCACCCATGCCCAAAGTCCGCAAAACCCTTGCAAAGTTATGTACAGAAAGCAGAAATAAGTAGTTACCTTTGAGTCTTTTCGTCCGAGTAGTTTGTTCTTTTGTTACGTGGTGCCCATAGACACTATGCAGTGCATTACACAGGAAACAGAATTGAACGTTCTCACGAGTCTTAAAGGCGAAGTTGTTCTTTCTTTTTTCATGTGATTCCCAAAGACGGTATGCAGTGCAATAGATTCAAAAGAACGAACGACTTGGACTAGAAGTCTCTTGAGACGAACCGTTCAATTCTGTTTCCTGTGTAATGCACTGCATAGTGTCTATTAGATTTACGTGAAAAAAGAATGAACGACTCGGACCAGAAGATATGAGAGTTGAGCTGCTCATTCTGTTTATCATAATATGTTCTTAGCTGCATTGTAATGTTTTCATTACCTGAACTATTGCCAGGATTTGTGTATGTAGATGTGTTGGGCGTCTGTTAATTGGAAATGTAACATGTAATTTTATTTCTGATCAAAAGAATAAAATGAACTAAATGAACCGAAAAAATGATTCAAAGAACCGAGTCACTAAAATGATTCAAACTTCCCATCACTAATGTGTGTGCGTGCATGTGCCCTGTGATTGATTGGTGTACCCCGCACTGTGCCTTCCTGGGATAGGCTTCAGGACCCCTCTAATATAGAAGATATGGATGAATGAATGAATGAAAACCAAGACTCACTATTTTGCAGCATAACATTGCCTAGAGCTTCACACTGTTTCTGCCTGGTTTCCCCCTGCCCATAGTGCATCCTGGAGTCCTCGCTTCCCAGTTGCACATAATGCACCCAGCCTTCCTCATAATGTATAAGAAAACATGGTTAATCATGTTCTTTCTCCATGGGCCAGGTCTGCTGCTCATGTACCCATTGTAGATGTTTTGGTGGTGGCCAGGCGTCAGCACTGGCACCCTGACCTGTCTGTGAGTATAAAGCTCCATATACAGCAAGCTGCAATGCACTGTGTTTTTGACAGCTTTCTATTATAACCTGGATTAAGTTTTTCAGCTACAGTAGCTCTTCTGTGGAATTGATTTATTCCTCATACACACATCAGCGCAGTATTTAACTGACATCATGTGGAAAGTTTAGCTTGGCAACATCCCGAATTTCATTCAGAAGCCTCACTCCTGGAAGTTCAATTGAACTTATTTAATGTAGTATGCATTAAGCTCCACCTTATATATTACTCAGGAAATAAAAGGGACTAGAATTGCTTTTTGGAAGTAGGTAAACTTTTGATGGACATTTAATGTCTCGCCTTAAAAACCAGCTGTCATCCTTGCAAACGTGGCAAGTGAGTGTGTGGGTGCAAAGCAAGACTGGAGCTGCAGTATAGCTCTTGCACAATGGATAAAAATTTCATGTGAAAGGTCTGCTTTGATATTTTCAAAAGTTCCAGTAAACTGACTACACACAGACATCATTGCTATGCCTTCCCCCTTCCAAAACCCACATTTCTGGTGTGTCATAGATCTACTCCAGGCATATATCGGTAAATGTAATGATCATCAGTAACCCCAGGATTTGGGAGTAGGATGTGAGCTATGTAAGGACAGCTGATGCCTGTTTAGTGGTTGATTTATGCTCATAAGTTGCAGATTGCTGGCCCATATAAAGCCATTTCTGTCTTGCTGAAGAGGAACCTGGCTTTGCTTCTCTGTCCACTGCAGTAAATCATTTCCTTTTCCCCCCACCTTACCTCTTGCTATCTCTGTCCTGTCCAAAAACCCCACAAACTCTTCTCTTCTCAGTTTTTACACAGCTTCTTCTGTTCAGACTCCCTCCACCCAATGCAATCATACACTTGCATAATGGTTCGCCTCATTTAATATTTAGTGACTGGATCAATAAGTGAGATTCATTAGAGATGAAATGTTAGTCGAATGTTTATTTTCCTAATTCACCCACTTGTGCGGATTCAGGTTTGATCTGTGGATCTATGAATACCAATGTGCGTCTGTATATAATCTGCCATCAGTGACTCAGAGTAACTGTTGCTCATCTGGCTGCTGGAACCCAGCCTGCTTTTTTCCCTCGCTAACCACATTTTGTCTGTTAATAAGCCTAGTGCATGTTGGTTACTGGCACCCTCAGATACACACACACACACACACACACACACACACACACACACATACTATTGTCCCGCTCGCTGTCACACCCTGTCACATAACCCAAAAGCTTTGCAAGACATAAAGCCTGATGAAATGAAACAGATGTCTATCTGACAAGCAGCATGACAGGAGGCAAATACCTAAGTAACACACGCTTAGACACACCATGTTGCCTTCTGTATCGGCTCCTCGTGCTAGCATAGAGTCTCAGTAGTAGCTGGAGACAGGAAGTCTTGGTGTTCGGACAGAGGGAGCACTCCGCAGCGTGAGTGGGTCTGTCATCGTGGAGATTAGATACTGCATTACGGAGGGGTCACTTGGCAGGCATGAGGGGACACCAGATGTGTACGCTGCAGGGGATCTGCTTCCACAACTGACCTTATTTCCTTTTCAGGAGGTCACTTCCTGACTTCCTGTCCTCCGCTTCCTAGGATTTGCTGCTTGGGATTTCTAAGCTCGATATATATATATATATATATATATATATATATATATATATATATATATATATACATACACACACACACACACAAGTGATCTGTAACTGTTTCTGAATCTGTTCCAGTAAAAAGAAGAAAAAAAATCTTGCAGAAGGATTCAAAATGTAATAGTAATAGTAATGGAATTGACCAGCTGTGGTTCCGCTCTCGTCTGTGCTGAGGAGGTCCTCGTGTCACCTGACAGCTGTGATGAAGGGAGCCCTGTCTCCAGCTTATCCATCATTCAAAATGCTCCGCACTGTTTTCTCTGCTTAATTAGAATCATCCTTCCTGCTAAAAGTGGCCACTGGCTTTCCCCCTCTGTCTCTGATTTACACTCGTGACATCCTTGTTCCTTCTCAGCCTTCCAGCCTTTCTTCTTCATCATGATGAAGTGTTTAGGGGTTACAGTAAATAACATCATATGCTTTTGGAACAAGGAACTTCAGTCTTCTTATTATTTTACTGCAATATGTTTTTGCTAAAATCCATTTGTTCATTTATTTTTTTTTTTGAACAATGAACAATTACAGCCTTTAGGCAGGACGTAATAATTGCTCTTTAGCCACAGGCATGAGTGAGAAACCATGCCATCGGTCTTTAGTCAGAGGGTTTAAAAACGGCACGTGTTGAAAAATTGTCAGCGTTTAGATCCTCACGTTAACTATCCAGTAACATTTTCACATTTTTTTTTTCCTTTTTTTTTCTGAAAAAAGAAAGGTCTGTGTGGTCAATTGTAAATGAACATGCATTCATCTCGGTCGTGATGGTAAATATTTAGACACGTATTCAGCAGCAGTTCCTGAAGCATGGCAGATGATATATGAAGTACAGGACAAGCAGATAGGGTACTCAAGATGGCATGTGCACTATACACTCTTTGCATACAATGTATACACAATGATGTTGTAGCTGATTCTATAACAAGTCATGGAGAAGAGATCCATCTGGATCGTTCTATGAGAACTTCATGCAGCTTTGAACTCCGAAAAGCCTGAACATTTGCTCTGGCACAGTTAAGTTGACTTCTTAACGGGTTCTGAGACATAGAACCAGACTGTTTCAAATCTTTTCGAATCTTCTGACTGCATTTTGACCCTGCTCGGTGTGAATTTTTCTGCTCAGTAAGAAGCTCTGAAAAAGCTGAGATTATCCAGGAACTGAGGGTTTAGAGCCAGAGGCCAATCCTCAGTAATCCTTTGAAACCTTGTGGCGCAAATCCAGAGCATTCTCTCTCCAAGCCGCGGTCTCATAGCAACAGCATGCCAACGGCACCTCACTGTGTTTGGAGGAGTGAGGAGAAGTCGCCCATCTTGGCGAGTAATTGGGTGTGAGAGTGAGCGAGGGCGTGCACAATGAGGAGGAAAGTATGAGCGCGTTAGAGGTCAGAGTTTTAGGGAGTTTTTTTTTTTGCTTTTTCTCTTTTTTGGAATGACTGCTTTCAATATCAACACTAACCAGAGACAGAGACGTGAAAGGAAGCGTGGCAGCCAGTGGAGTGCAGCAGCCAAATCATGCCTCGATGGTAGATGTCTTTCCATTTATGTACATTGGCACCAATCGAGTGCCCAAAGCTCATGCTGAAGTGGAGAAGTGAGCCTTTTAAAGGAACACAATTTACACACACACACACACACACACACACACACATACACATACCCCTTTTCACACCTGCTCAAATGTTGATGTCTGTGGAGCTGATGGCTGCTACAGTAACTCTAAATAATGAACCCGCAGTACCAGATCATCCAGCTGCAGAAAGTGTGTGTGAGAAAGACAGAGAAGGGGCACTACATAGCTAACAGTCCCTTATGTGCAGTGAGGCGAGAGCTTTCAGAACCTCATCCATCATGCCACGGGGTTTGTGCTTGGGCCAAAGTAGCACCAGCCAGACACACAGCCACATACTACTTACTGGTACTGAAAACAATTCCTCAACTCATACACACACGAATGCTATTGCTCTGTTTAAGTGCTGCTGTAAGAGGGTTTGGGTCTGGTGGAGGAGCATAGAGGAAATCACTTAGTGTAGGCACATGGCACAAGTCTTGCAAGTAAAACCGTTCAGGTTTATATTTAAAGCCACAGCCAACAATGTCGGAACAGCCGAATGAACATAGCATTAAATGATGACAATCATGTGCTAGAAAATATTTAAAAACCTAACACTGGGTTACAGATTTTTTTTAACCATAATTATGACTCAACAGCATGTCTCCCTTGTAATGTTAGTGGACAGGGATCTAAATTCAGGGAGGTACATTTCAAGTTCATATGATGATCAGCCACAACATGAAAACCACCTGCTTAATATAATGTAGGGAGACCCCGTTGTGCCACTAAAACGGCTCTGACCCATCAGGACTTGGACTGGACAAGCCCTCTGAAGGTGTGCTGTGGTATTAGACACAATGCAAGCAGCCAATCCTTTAAGTCCTGTACGTTGTGAGGTGGGACCTCCATGAATTGTCCATCACATCTCACAGACGCTTAATCGGATTGAGTTCTGATGGATTTGGAGGCCAAGTCAATACTTTGAACTTACATGTTCCTCAAACCATTCCATTTTGCAACGTGGTGGACGCATTATCCAGCTGAAAGAGATCATTGCCATTAGGACATACTGTTGTCATGACAGGGAGTACTTGGTCAGCAACAATGTTTGAGGGGGTACAATGTAACACGAACATAAATGTCAGAAGCCAAGGTTACCCAGCAGAACATTGCCCAGAGCATCACACTACCTCTTTTTTCCATCAGTCCATCCTGGTGCCATCCGCACACATACCTGGCCATCATAAGAAGATGTTCATTGCTTTTTGGTTCACCTGTCAGACATATTGCTCAGTGTAGTTGTCCCTAAAAATGCAGGATGTCTTGCTTATGTTTTAAAATATCTGCTGCAAAGTTAATGTTGTCCATCCTTGCCATACCTTGGATGTTTGGGGAACCATCGAAGTTACAAACAGCAGTTGTTAAATTTGTTTTCTGCCAATAGAACTGAATTTTCTGCTTGTTGCACGTGAAATAAAAAGACATTTTCTTTTGGCAGAGCATAAACTAAACCCACCTGACTGATTTATTTCTTATAAATCACTCATCCATCAAATGTTCTATTAAGAAACCAAACACAGCTCTTAAACGAAGCTTGGAGTCAGTCAGGTGTTTATAACCTCAGACATGTTTGCTTATATTGATTCTTACATTGTTTCTTCCCCTACATTGATTCTTAAAGTTCTCCCCACAAATCCTTAAGTAACCCAAGCAGACAGGTCCAATTTAAAACTCGAGCTACACAGAAATTGAAGGCCTAGAGCTGCCGAATGGAAACAACCAAGATTTCACAGTAGCATGAGGCAGAGGGCTACATTTGAGCGGAAATGTTTGCCAACCTTTAGGATGAAATAAAATTCAAAGATTTCTGTTTTAACTCAAACAGATTGCTCGGCTAGTCTTTCTCATTCCTCCTGACATACAGTACGTCGAAGCCAGATGTCATTCACGGCCTTCTTCAAATCAGGTCTAGAGGCCAAGAGCACCATGACAAAAGACTTTTATTGAATTATTGATTTATTTAAAATTTATTGAAAGCATCTGATGTTTTAGATACATCTACAATCTCTCTAACAGTCTGGTAAACAAACCCATACAGCAATTCGTCTTCATTAGTAACTTGTTGAGGGTAAATATCAGTTTTCTGCCAGTTGGAGACAATATAGACAATACGGTCTGATGGGGTCTGTATGCATGAAGTTTACATGTTCTCCCTTTGCTTGGAAGCCGAAGACATTCAGATTGGGCTAATTGGCATTATCAAATTGTCTGTAGTCTGTGAGTTAGTGTGTGTGTGTGTGTGTGTGTGTGTGTGTGTGTGTGTGTGTGTGCATGTGTGTACTTGTGCTCTGCAATGGATTGGCATCCCATCCAGGATGTACCCCGCCTAGTGCTCAAGCCCCCTGGGATAGGCTCTGGGCTTTCAATCACCCTGTACAGGATAAACAATATCGAAAATGAGTGAGTGAGTAAGTGTAAGATCTCCTGATAAAGGCTTCTGCCAAAAGCCATAAATGTAAATTGTAAATCAATGTAAATTTGCAAAACAGTTAAAAATAGAAAATTAACCAGATAGCACCAGATTCTGTTTCTTAGCTTTTTGTTTGTTATATAGATTGTTGAGTAAGAAAACTCCAGGAAGTCAGTAGTTTCTAAAAACTACTAACACCAGCGGATCTGGCACCGGCAAACATGCCACAGTTAAATCCAACCCCATGCCCATGTTTGACGTGATGATTTACTAAATATCTCCATCTGTATTTGCATAATATTATATACTGTGTTACTGTCACATGCATTAATGAGAAAGTGTACAGATGTTCAGTGTACAGCTGGTGAGTGCATGTCCAGAGTATTTCTGGCATTCTGAAGCGGATCGAGCAGTGCCCGGTGAAAGAGGCACTGTAATAAGGAATTTCACGCCTTCTGTGCTACTGAAACGGCACTAGCTGCTTAGAGGGAACTTCTTGTCCGTGCACAAGGGACATGACAGGTTACATTATCGTTACACAAGAGGCCTATAGAGCTCGCAGCTGTTTTCTTCATCATTCATCCTCCATTCACTTGTAACAGAATCTATTCATACTTGAATCAAAGCGTTCCCTTTGCAGCAACATACAGTCAATTTTCATAAATTATTTCTGATCCACTTTCTGCCACTTTGAATTGATTCAATCAAATACTGTATTATAAATATTTAAAAGAATGACAGCTTCCGCTTATTTATCTTATAGAATAGGGATGGCTGGTTAACTCTGAGTCAGTCAGACATATCTACAGCTCCATGCCTCATGACTGTGCGGAATGTGACATCACTGTCTTGCAGCCTGGGGAACTTCTTTAGCTACCGCTTTTTGCTTGTACTGTTTGTTGATTTAAGATGATTATGACTTTAATTTAAAAAATCAGGACTGCCAGATCATGGCGACACTTTGATGTCTTCTTTATTCTTTATTGCCATATTTTTTATTTTATTTTAAGAATTATGGGTATATAATTGGTACTCAGTCTATAACTGAGTGTTAGGAAGGTGCTTAATGAGCCATGCCATGGTATTGTGATTTTGCTCACTGTTTCTGTGTAATGTGTGTTTCTGGGTGATGTAACTTGCTCTACAAGGAGTAGTCTGCTTTAAATAAAAGATTGTGGCTTTACTGCATTTGGCACAAAAAATTGATTACGGAACACTAACAGTATTTTCTTTGCTTTGCACTTTTCCATAATGTAAATTTTCTTAAAATGCTTAATGTAAATCATGAATTGGGGGGGTCAGGCTGAAGTTATAGACCTCTCTGCTCCAAGGCAGTGTCATGGTCTAAACTCCATGCTGCATAGTCGATTTTGTTAGTTTAGTCCTTTTGCTGTAATTGCTCTCAGACTTTGCAGAATACTGGGTCAGACTGCAGAAAGCCTGTTGTTCGCTGAACCAAAATGAAGAGTGGCATTTTTCTCGTGCCAGAGCGGCTCCCTCATGCATGAGAAGGCATGATGGGATGATCAAACAGTGACCTGCCCGAGCGTCCCGACCCCCTCTTTGTCCTCTGGCCTTACGCAAACACAGGCCCCTCAGCTCTATTCAGATGGTAGAGGACAGATAAGCTTGTCTGCTGCAGGCCATGGGAAACAGTCCACTGCAGCAGGTGGACGACTCTGAGAGGCTGTTCAAGCCGTAACTGCTGGGTTTTATGCAAATGAACAGAATCCAGTAGACTGTTCTACTTTTATTTTTATGTTCCTGGAAGTGGAAATTGCAGATGCTGTAAAACTAAATATGAATATCCATGATAATTTTGTGGCTGATCTTTACACACACTGATCTGTAAGAAAACATTTATAGGAGTGTTTAAAGTGTGTGTGTGTGTGTGTGTGTGTGTGTGTTGATGGATGTGTTCAAATCATGTGTGATTGCTTGGAGATTAATGGACTCTATAACCAAAAACCAAGTCGCTGCAGCGTGGCTCAGGTTTAGGTGTGAAGCACCTGACTGAATAAGTACTTTATCATTATGCTGATAGATGAGAATGATGGATAAGCCTAGACCTGTAGCGGCTGCGATGATGCAATTTTGTCTGCTGCCCAGGTGAGGGCCTTCACACTGCAATAAAACAGCTTAGAGGCAAAGGAAATAACCACATCTGGTCCGCATCGTGTATTAACTGCATTTTAGATCCCTGAACTCTTAGAATACATAGTGGTAATGGTATAGAAATAGCAACCAGTTACAGCTGTGAAGACTGATAGGTAGACTGATTCAATTCAATTATATTTTCTTTAATAGCACTAATGTTTACTCCTGTACAGGATCACAGGAACCTGGAGACGATCCCTGGAGACTCGGAGCATGAGGCCGGGTACACTCTGGATGGAGTGCCAATCTATCATAGGGCACACAAGCACGCATACACACACGCTCACAAAGACACACACACACACACACACACATACACACACACTCTACGGGCAATTTGGAAATGGCAATTAGCCTACGCTGCATGTCTTTTGACTGTGGGAGGTAACCGGAGTACCTGGAGGAAACCCACCAAGCACGAACATGCAAACTCCATGCACACAGATCCAAGGAGGAAATCAAATCCTCAACCCTGGAGGTGTGGGGCCACAGTGCTAACCACTCTGCCAATGTGCTGCCTGACTAATAAAAGTATTTAATACACTTTAAAAATCTATATAAATTGTGTTATTGATTGTTTAAATGTCATGCCTCATCCAAAGCAGCAACAAGTGTCTGCTCCCCACTCCAGTAGGTGGCAGTATTGAGTCAACCGCTCATAAACCTAAAAGAAGAAGTGTAAAATTGAGTATTTGTTGAAGCTGAAAGTGGTTTGTATTTTCTGCTAAAGCTGTGGTATATTTTTTTAATCCATTGATTTAATTACCTGACGTAGTCTACAAAGGATTGATTAATTGCGTAATCAGTCAAATTGCCCAGCTCTAATTACAATGCATTTAAAACATATCTCCAGTGATTGTTATTCTCCAAGTTAATAGTAAAGTACTTAAAAAAAAAAAGCATGCAGTAAAATTAACATTCTGCACAAGATATCAGCATTTACAATGTACTGACAGCACATGCTTACATGATGAATACGTCACACGTGGCTTTTCACACTCGTGTTAAAAAACGTCCATGGAACGGCTTCTAGATTAGGAAGTGACCTTGTTGTGAGCCAGTGTTCTCGCTCTTAAGAGCTGGAGATAAGAGAGGTCCGAGAGGGGTCAATAAGCACTAAGCAGACGGCTATACAGCTTCAGGACCTCTGACCTCCAACTGCCCCATCCTTCCCAACTCACATTCCACTGATAAATATGGCGAGATAAGCGAGTCACAAGGTTGTGTCCACAGAGACCAAGAGGGCATGAAAGAGAGAGGGAGAGAGAGAGAGAGAGAGAGAAAGAGGGTTATCAGGAAAGATTCTCAGAATGAAGTTCTTTGCTTGTCTGAGTTTGTAAAGAACACATGTAACACATGTTCGTGCCTGCATTGATAAGAATTCAGACAAGCTGTTTGGGCCCATCCCCATACATATATATCTCTGGTCCTAACACACACACACACACACACAGGTTTCATGCTACAATATGGAAGATGAAGACAGACATCCAGTTAAATGCAAATGCAGTAGCCTTTGAAAAGCTATACTGTATGTCTTCCTTAAATAAATTGTGTATGTGATGTATTGAGAAAGTTTTACAAGTGCTTCAGATTGGCTTGTATCCATACAGAGAGAACCTGGGAGTGTGTTCAGGCAGATTGTAAGGAAGTAAGATTTTAATCTCTTTTTTTTTTCTGAAAGTGTAGACACGACAGCTGGGTCTTTGCAGTAAACTCGTGGCCTCTAATGAACCTAGTCATATAACAATGCTGGTGTGTGTGTGTGTGTGTGTGTGCGTGTGTGTGGAGAAAGTTGGCACAATCCCAGACTTACACATATCCTTGGAGTCTCGATTCAAACCACATCCTGGTCCCAATGGTGTTATTTCTTTAAAAAAAATTGCTCATTGGCGAAGATGTTTTCAGCCTTCATTTGAATATCACACCAATCACAGTGTATACAAGTACAAGTGCATGTTTTTTTGTTTTTTTGTTTTTTTTTGTAGCAGCGAACAATTATATACTGTAGATAATGATATGAATAATCGGCTTAAAGGCTTCATGTCAAGAATCCACAGACAGGATTTGATATCAGTTACAAATAGGGGACTTTCATTTTGTTTACTGTCAAATAACTCATAAATTAAGCCCAGTTTCAGAGGTTTTATAATAAAGCCACTCCCAACCCCTCCCTCGCAGCCAAGCCAAGTAAACGCTTATGCTTATTAATTACACTTTCCTGGTGCACCTTAGAATTCTCTATAAATGTCCCAAGGATTGTCTCTTACACTGTTAAACAGAATTATATACTGTACATAATATAATTATGGCTGTCAATATTAATGTTAACACATGTGAGTAATCTAGATTTAAATGCATTACTCTTTTTTTAAATGCTAAATAATCACCGGCTCACAAATCAACGGGCAAGTTTGACTTTAATTGCTTAGAAGAAGATAAAAGGTTTTAATCGATTGACAGCATTAAATATAATACAGTATACCAGGATCTTATCCATATATAGTAGCCTTTATAGTAGGTGCATAGCTAGTTCAATGTCCGGAAGGAGGTGAGAAAGCAACACACCAGATATAACGAATGCACAAAAACAAAAGATAAAAAAAGAAGTAAAACTCACATGCTTAAGATTTTTTTTGCTATCCAGTCTTCCATTACCATGCTGTAATTTAGAATTACTACACCATTAAGCTGAAACGTGACAAGAGAGCGGTATATTTGTGTAGATTTCGACTTTGATGAGAAGAGCATTATGTGACTAGAAGTTTCACAATCTTTTTAGATGTAATACATAGCCTATAGACAGTGTGGTTTAGCCATTTCAATGGGTTTGTATGGAGTTTACGCTTCACTTGCTTCACTTCACTTCTATACAGATGGCAGAACAGGTGCAGAGCCTCAGCTGGTGTGGATTGAAATGGTGTTCAGAATGGACGTGAATAACTCCTTTGCACTATATGTGTGTGATATGAATTTGCCTTTAGAAATATGGATTCATGCGTGTCATGAAACATGTAATTTTGTTTATGTTAGTTAGTTATTTTATTATATATAATCTGATATTTTATTATATCAGACCGAGGACGGCTGTGGTGGAAAAGATTTGTTTCCGAATCAGGTTTTATTCATCGAATATGATTCCGGCTGTTCGTGGCTCACAAAGTACAGACCAACATAAAACACGGTACATTTGTCATCGACATGACACTATACACAGTAAGTACACAACATTCAACAGCTGTATAGGTTAAATAAAGACCGGAGAAAATTCCAATGTAACAGATGTTCTGAAAATAAAGTGAGTGTGCAAGCTAGTGAGTACCCTTAGTAACCTTAGCATGCTTCACATATCACTTCATATCTCGTCAGAAAAAGGCTTCTGTACAGCTACAGTAGATGTTTGTCTTCATTCCTTCAGAAAACCTCATTTTCGAGAATAATAATATAATAGGTAAAAGCTGTTATTTAAACTCATTTAGAGTTGACGGTAGAATTTTTTGTTAGGGTCTTTGTTTGCTTTTCTGCCTAGCCAGCATTTTTTGGAATGTTGGGTAATGTCAATTTGTTGTCCTGCTAACAAATGAGCTCTTTTTCAATTGTTTTAAATTATTAGCAGTTGTTTCACTGGAAGATGCTGTAGTTCCTCCACTTAATATTTTCCCAGAGCACAGTATATAGTTTGCTTAGTTTTATTTACCATCAATAGTTGTGAAACAATTATTTAATTCATTTTTCTTCCTCTTCTTCCTCCTATTATTATTATTATTATTATTAGTAGTAGTAGTAATAGTAATAGTAATAGTAGTAGGAGTAGTAGGAGTAGTAGTAAAAACAAGGATTATGGAGCTTTAAGAACACTTAAACTCACATCCCTATCTCCCAGCAACAGACTAGCCTCAGATAACCTCTCTCTGGGTGGCATGGCTATGGCCTCTGGGTATAGTCCTATGCCACCCACGCTTTGATCCTGTACTGATTAGGTTCTTGTAGGCGATCGTTCGCCCGTATCAGAACTCGCGCCCTACTCTTTGGTGCCACACAGGATTGGGGGTTTTCCGATCTCATTCCAGGGCTGACTGTGATATGCATGTGCATTAACTCTTCACACACAAAAAGGGACAGCCCACAGGGATGAATACGAGATAGGAAATCAAAGCTCTTTTGGATTATTTTGAGCATTGCTCAGCACACATTCATGCTGGTGTTTCACAAACAAGCTCCCCTTTGTTATGAACAGCCTTAACACAGTGCTGGTTCCCTTTGTGAAGAGAAAATGGTGTACATTCCTCTGGGCGCTGTATGTTCCTTCTGACTATTTTACTGACTCGCACTCTGATCTGTCGCTGATAAATCTGTTTTCACAATTTTAGCCTAATTTGATTGGCTGGAAAAAAACATTAATGCAATTTTTTCTTTTTTTTTTTCTCTTCCTTTCTCTTTCTTTTACAATTTCTTTTTATATAATGAGTATTCTATTTCATTAGTAAGGGTTAAATTAAAGGGTAAATGTTATATATACTCACTATAATTAGTACATGGATTTTTTTTAACACAGATATGATGCAAATTTAATTAAATACCACAGATGGATAAAATTTTCTATCATATGCACTTAATTTTACTAACATAAAAAAATGCCTACGGTGATCAATTGAATCTAGATAGGTAGCTGAATATGTGATTACATGTTTCTGTATTACATTGAAAAACATTTGTTTTGAAATTTGTTTGTCTTTTTGACTAAACAGAATTTGTACAATGTTTATGGTTTATTATTATTTTTGCTAGTCCAGACTGAAATTTTAATTTTGCCTCTTGTGTTTGTGTTCAGTGTTTACAATTATTAAAAAGTTATTCTATCTGTGTTCGTTTTCAAGAGTTTAGGTATAAATCTTTACACTGTGTTTTTGTAGGAGCGCGCACTACAAAATTTTACAAAGAAATTTATTGTACATATATACTTACAGCACTCTTGATGCAGATCAAGATAAACAATAAACAAGAAAAACTTCTTAAAAACTAAAATCTTGAACTTGATCATGATGAGACAGGATGCCAGTGCAAAAGTTCAGTATAGGATTTACTGCAGAAAATCTTCATTAGATTCTGTAGGTACTGTAGGCTAAGGTAGGTATAACCAATGGTGGAAACACAGGCAAGAGTTGAGAACAAGAACAAACAGGGATACAAGAATGCACGAAATATATTAAATAATATAAGAGCATGATCAGACCTCACAAGAAATAATGGCATAGAAAAAGGTGTAAAAAAAAAAAAAAAGACAACAGGATCAAGGATTAACACTGAGCCCATTTAACAAATCACAGACAGTACAGTGGCATGGACAGGACTAGAACAGAAACTAATTCTAAACTACCATTTAGAGTAAATTATGTGTTTATTAAATAAAAAAAAATATATGGTAAACTTTGTGCTTTGATTGTGTTTTGTTGTAAGTCACTGAAAATTAAAACAATGTCAGAGTATTAAGTTTTGTTGCACACAAAACCTTTGTACTGTAATTGCTAATTTTTTTAAGGTTCTGAGAAGCATAAAATCCATACAAAAACATTGTCTCTAGACTAAACACATATGACACTAATTTAGCAAACACATCAACTTCCTGCAAACAATGCCTGCAACTAATGTCTCTTGCAGAACGTGATTAATTGCATGTTGTAGCATTATCTCTCTAAAAACTTTGAATATATTTCCAGAGCGTGCATCCTAAATGCAGCAAAACCAGAGCTAGTGATCATTCAAAGCTTCTAAAAGAAAAATCATTTATCAAATCGTGATAGACAGTTTAGTTTTGTAGACCAAAAAATACACAAAATTGTTAGGTTTTGTTACACACAAAAATTACAATGTTTGTTGAACATCATCATCATCATCATCATCATCATCAAAAAATAAATAAATTCAGTTTAAATCATCATCAGCCTCCTTCTCTACTATATTCACTTCATTTTAGCAGTTGATGACGGTGCCTTATCATAGTATAATCCATTTAACATCCTTTCATTAAATGTTTGTATGCATATAATTCTGTGGTCTCCTAAGGTTATAAAAATCAAAAATCACAATCCATCACAGGATGGAGAGAACAGAACCGGACACCGAAAAATGCAACAGCTACTGTATTAACACAAAAAACATGTATCTCATGTCTCTTGCATGCCAAGGACTTGTGCATTTTTCCAGTGGTGTGTCTTATCTCATTGCTAAATCTTCTTATTACCATAAATAAATATGATTTATTTAAATATTACTGTAAGTGCATCATGGCTCCCAACTGCAGCAAAACCGGTGCTAATGATAGCAAATGCAAGAGGAAAAAAGAAATATATACGGGGATATGAAACAAAAGGTTACACATAGTTTTGTTAAGTTTCTATTATAGTGTTCCACAACATTCTAATTGCATCACGTATGGTAAGGGATGCACACCTGTAGTTTATTACTGCTGCAAAAATCTACTGAACACATTTAGTTCACTCACTGCAGCTTGTGTTTTGCCCAGGATGTACTATTCCTTTACTGATCATGTGGCAGAAAGAAGTGATGGCATTGGCTTTTTAAAATGTACAATGCTTTGCCACGTAATGCAGCTCTTCCATATTGTGGTTTGCCTAAAATGTGGAAGCTCAAAACTTCCAAAAGAAGCATACATAGCATTCACTGACTCCCTCGCTCCCTATACCCCTTTTCCCGTACAGGGCCTGAAGCATATCCCAGCAGACTCAGGGCACAAGGCAGGATAGACCCTGAATGGGCTGCCAGGATATATAGCAATTTTCAGTTTGCCAGAATAAGGAAAAGTCTAACATTGCCATTTATCATGTTTTGTTGTCAAATTTATTCATAGAAAAACGGTTAGGCTAATGTTATGCTTCATTAAGCGTGATGATTGGTGGATAAAGGGAAGCCTGCTTACTGTAATGCGCTGTTCCAATTCATAATGAACACTGTCAAATTCCATGAGCTGCATCTGCATCTTTCTTTGCCTTCCTTCCTCCATTTCTTGCTCTAATTCCCTCATTCTCTCTTCCTGTATGTCTCAATCTTCTCCAGGAGGAGAGAAGGAGTCCAGAGGATCTGGTAGCAAGCCAGCTGACCTTTGGACAACCTTAGCGATAGGGATAGTGATGGAGAATGAGGGAGAGAGAAAGAGAGCTGGATCTGAGCCACCATTCTTCTCCGCTTCACACTCGCTTTGCTATACATTCTGTAGCCTCTTCAGCCGGGCGCCTTCTGGGTGCAGACAGCACATGATCAAAGGGCAAAGACTTTTAGCCCAAATTGCTCAACGTATCAGTGTGTGTGAGAGAGAGGTAGTGCTGTCAGGGCTCACCCTTCAAACCTCTATCTGTCCTCAGATAACAGGAGCTCATTGTGAAAAAGCTCTCTCTCTCTCTCTCTCTCTCTCTCTCTCGTGATGTGATGCCCTGCTCTCCTCAGTCTGACCCACTTTACTGTCATGTCTCCACTCAGCACAGTAAGAACAGCTCAAATTTAAACCCTCGCATCTGAGCAAAACTCTGCACTTCATAAATAATAATGAATGCTGACACACAAAACATTTACTTGCCTTTTTCCTTACCGCAGATGTTCTTGGTTGTATCTTACTCATGTGAGCTCCTCCTCTAAAGCCCTGCATTCATCGGTGGGGAGGATCTGCTGGAATGCTGCTGTAGGTGCCAGCACAGTCGAGCAGGCCCGCTATATTCCAGTGCTGAAGATAAGTGAGGCCTGTGTGGAGTGTGTGTTGAGTAGTTGAAAACCAACAGAGACTGGCACAAGAGTATGCAACTATATTAATCTCTCTGTGTCTGCGTCTGCGTCTGGGTGCGTGTTTGGGATGTTACCAAAAAAAAAACAGATAATGTAAGTCATTTAAAATGAATTAAAAAACATGTTATGTTATGTTATGTTATGTTATGTTATGTTATGTTATGTTATGTTATGTTATGTTATGTTATGTTATGTTATGTTATGTTATGTTATGTTATGTTATGTTATGTTATGTTATGGTGGCACACCTGAATCCACGTCTTTGGAAGGCTGAGGTTGGTAGAGCTTATGAGCTCAGGACTATAATGACCAGGGGTCTGCACTAAAACTGGCAGAAATATGATGTTCCAAAGCTGGTGAGGCTGGACCAAAGGGTAAGTCTAAAAAGTGCGGTTCAATTCACCCTAGTCACCTTTGGAGAACACCGCTCACCATCTGAGAAAGAGAGCCACACACGGGTTGCCAGGTTGCAAGGGGAACTTTTCACCCCATATACTCATCCATGCTTAATTAGGCACAGTCACCTACAGTACTCCGGTTACTTGAACATTAAAACGTTAAAAATGTGGGTCATAATAAGTTGAAGGCCTAACATGGAAGGAATAAAGAAGATTAACAGTGATTGGAGTAGCCTGGTGATTTTGATTTTCACTTTTTGTGAAGCAGGACAAAGAAAGATCACTCTTGTTACCATGAATGCATGTAGAGTGTTTTGTTCGGTTATCCTTAGTAACTCCCTGGTTAGAGTTTTGCTGGTTTAAATGAGGTCATTAGTTTGTATATATTTTGGGAAATTAAAACAACTAAATAGGTACAAGTCTTAGAATAGAACCGAAAAACGACCACTGCTGTGTAGATACCGTGTCTGTTGTTCTTTCAGCGGCTCCCCTTGGGCATCACCACAGTGAATCATACATCACGGATATTTGATTTCTCAAAGGTTTTATGCTGGATGCCCCCAAATGCAACCCTCGCGTTTTTAATCTGGACTCAGGACTGCACCCCAGTGGCTTGGGTTCCCTGTCGGGAAAAGTCATTTAGGCCACACCCACTTTAGGTTTAAAGCTAAAAACCTGGAGCGCTAAACGTATACAGGCAGAAGCACTGTGGCACACCTCGAGTGTGTGTGTAGGTGTGTGTGTGTGTGTGTGTGTGTGTGTGCATGCATTTGGATCCTTACATCAGCAGAACATAGTCCTGTAAGCCTGACTATAGCAATATTACAGTGATGGCTTAAAATGTGCTCCTAGCAGATATCTATAGGATGCTTCAAAAATGCAGAT
Source organism: Clarias gariepinus (assembly GCF_024256425.1). Lineage (NCBI taxonomy): Eukaryota > Metazoa > Chordata > Actinopteri > Siluriformes > Clariidae > Clarias > Clarias gariepinus. The sequence continues at coordinate 24,889,382 of NC_071107.1, forward strand.
TTAGACTAAACATAGAAGAACATCTGGCATTTTTGCATGATGAATCGTTTTATAAGACTCTCTTCAACATTGTTAGAATGCTTCAGTACTCATATTCTTAGCTCAAGACTATACACTTAGCTTAGACTATGCACTATGTAAAGGTGTTCCCAGGACATCCGGTAAAAACGTGTCAAGTTGAACATTCTAGGACGAATTTCCTAGAACCGTAACCTTCATACAATGTTGAGGTAAAAAAAAAAAAGAAGAAAGAAACGCTAGCTTGATTAATGTTTACTAAGTGATTACTTTGTTTAAGTGAAACAAAAGCAAATCCAGTGGAGCATAAAGCAGGTGGTGTGTGTATGTGTGTGTGTGTGTGTGTGTGTGTGTGTCAGAGAGGGGCAGAATGGTTAATCGGTTGAGGTGACTCCTTAGCTGTGGGTCTGTCTCTCATTAAAGACCCTTATGGCTGACCCAGGTTGCCTTTCTTCTCTCTCTCTCTCTCTCTCTCTCTTTCGCTCTCTGTCTCTCTGCGCCTGGAGCTGTACCTCAGGAAAAGTCCTAATCCCCTCAGGACAATAAAACACAGATGGTACCTTCTCTCATTCTTTTTTTTCTCAAATCTTTCTTTCAGACATGCATGCTGGTCAACGTACACACTGGTGTGTCTGGAACTGAGTGTGTATAAGAGAGAAAGGGAGAGAGAGAGAGAGAGAGAGAGAGAGTATAAGTAGAAATGGGGTACATATGGAGCACAGCTGCTGCTGAAGCCATGATGGAGGGTTAAAGGACCTCGCTGGCAGGACAAAGGGCCGATGGCGAGTTCGCCATACCTGCCTTGCTGTGCATAGATGTGTTGGATGCTGTGGGCTGAGCGTGTGCACGATGGTCCCAAAATAGACAGAAATGTTGTTTCGAACTGCAGTTTTTATATGCTCTTAGAAGGCTGGAAGAAAAAAAAGCTTTATGGCCTCAGACAAAAGAAAGTAAGCGCACAGCTCTATGAACATTCGTTCTGCCGTGGGTAAAGGCCACAAGGGCGTCGGGTCGGAGGTCATTCATTGCGTGTAATGTTTCTCTAGAACACAGTCGCATAGCCACAGGCAGGACCACATTAACTTGTTCAGTCTTTTTGCCTTGACACACACACACACACACACACACAATAATCATCTGAACAGTACACACACATACTGCCCAGTGACCTTCACACACTTAATCGTGACTGTTCTCTGTTTCTCTTCCCGACGTGCTCCAGCCAGGATTGGGATTGGCACCGCACAGCACCACGTGTTTATGAGGGGTTTTTTTCAGACAGTGACCCAGTGCCAGGCCAGATGCACGGCACGCCCGTGCCAGCCCTCCCAGCCCCTAACCTTCTCTCTCCAAAGCCTTCCAAGACTGTAAATTTGTGTTTGTTCTCACACACGCATACTTTCTCTGTTTTTCAGTCTGAGGAATAAGTCAGAAGACACCACAATACTGTGAAGAAGAAGAAAAAAAAACTCAAGACACCACTCTGAGCCTCAAGACTTCCATATTTTTTTATACAAAAATATTGCTTTTATCACAATTGTCATTATATACACTACATTGTTAGGAATCTAATTCAGCTTCATTTGAATTGCTTTCCCTGAAAGCAAAGACTCATTTAATCCTTCACATGACAAGTAAAAGTTTGGCTTCACATTTCCTTGGGAAATTCATAAAGGTTGAAGGGGGGGCGAGATCACCTTGTAATGAACAAGGAGTCACACAGAGTGCAGGTGTGGATTTGGATCTTCTCCGTGTAAGACATACACAGCTGCGATTCATTTTCCATCTGATCATGACACTTTGCCAATGCACGCACACAACAGTAATGTCATAGTCACAAAAAACCCCCACACATTTAAACTTTCTTCATTTTACAGTAAACTTGACCTGTCGTTCTTGCACCATCTGAATATTTGCTTGAAAATATGGCTGTAACATGTGTTCATGTGATGCTTAACCATCGCTACACATCGCTACAAAGACCCTGTGTTCATCTGAACTAACGGAGGAGATTAGACATACCTGAGTCCTGAACGTGACACCTGACGTGATACCAAATAAAAAGGACAGAAGGATTTGTGAATTGGGGAAACGAATAAGTGAAAGAATGGCTTCCTGATTGCTGCATGTCTTGAGGATTGAGGATGTTTCGAAGGTCCAGGACCTAACCAGGTAGAAATGACTTTTCAACATTCACAATAAAGTATTAATCGCAGACAAGCGATCCACTGCATTGCACTTAATCAGGTCTCAATGTGTTCAGGGTCCTCGTGAATATAGAATAAATAATTTTTTAAAAGTGTCTAGATGGACGGAGCGCCGCGAGGTTGACTCGACCCAACCGTCCTCGTTACAATCGCAGTGTGAGAACGCAACGAGACCGTGGCTCTTCCTCGTCCTGTCTCTGTCTCAGCTGTCCTGCCGAACATATGCTAGCTTTCCTTTATCTGGAGCCATGGTGGACAAACCCGTCTTGAAGAGCACAAGCTGGTGGCCTGGGGGGAAAAGAAAGACAAACGAGAATAGGATTGTCAGTGAGGACATCCACTGCATGAGAACATTCCATACAAATGAAACACTGGATGAAAGTGAATGAGTACAATGTGGGAGTAAGACATGTATGAGCTAATCAAGAAAGCGAATGGAGAGAAACAAAGGGGATGAAGATGGATGGAGACATACTGCAGAGAAACAGAGGAAGAGTGAAAGCGAAGAGACAATCAAGCATGCTCAGGAAGACAAATGAGGCAGAGAGAGAGAGACAGTAAGGAGAGGTGAGGGGGAGGAGGAATTCATGAGTGGTCAGCTTGAGGCTGTTCAATAGAGATTAGGGATAGACGTGCTGATGTGCTCCTTTCAGGCCACGCTTTAATGAAGTGGCAGTGTGCTGCCGAGGGGGAGGAGAGGAGGGGCGGAGCACAAGGAGCGAACAAGTGATGAAAGAGGTGTGCGGGGAGGAGGCGGCAACGGCAGCCAGAGCACTGTTTGATCAGGAGAACATCTGTCAGCACTGAACCTTCACTGAGGTACCCGCGTTCTCTCTTTTCTACACAGACAATCGCACGCATACTGCATGTGCACACACACACACACATAAACACACCCATGCACATGGATGCTGCCATGACGTGCACCTCACATGATCTTATTCTCCACTTAGTCTTTATGTTCTATAAATTAGAACATAAAAAAAACTGTCCTTTCCTCCTGGAGTAACGATCCAAAGACTCTCTCTTTATGGATGGTCATGTGCATCTGGTATTTATGATCATTTGAGTAGCACATGAAGGCAGCGTGAGTTAGAGGAATGTTGTACCTGTCCAAGTGCTCTGGTTGGTCATGATGAAGGCTCTGCACTGTACGTGGCTCTCGCACACACCGATGGCCTCGTCGACATTGTAGACAGACAGCATGCATCTGTCGTGCTGATAGGACGGCCAGCAGCGGTAGTTCTCTCCTGGTATAGACACATCTTCTACCTGTTTATATTCTAGGAAATACACACAAAAGATTATATGAGATTGATAGAAAACTAGAAAATGACATTAAACAACATTGCGACTAACAATGTTGCATCCTAGAGGGGTTTTTTTTGTTTGTTTGTTTTTCCTTTAAAGGTGCTGGTGTTTCCACCAAAAAATGGGGAAGTATAAATCCATAATTGATTATAATAAAAAAAAAAAAAGATTCTTCTATGGTACTATTTTTATCCTCTGTTTTTAAGAGCATAATGTGTGGGACGTTCAGAGGAGGCTGTGCAGGTTTATGAGTCTCTGCTGGACATGTGTCCAATTACTCACACATTCACTCGGTCTCTCTCTCTCACACACACACACACACACACACACACAGACATGTACGCCAATTATCGTAACCTCCAGTCACAATGCAGACCACTGTCACCAGGCAACTGCAGCAACAGGCAGAGAGCAGGAGGGAAGATAAAGTGAATGAAAGAAGGAGAAAGAGGGCAGATAAAGACATGTGAAGACAGTGTGTCTAAAGAAAGCTAAACCAACAATGACCCTCCCTTTGCTTCACCCGTCCCAGCCCTCTTTCTGCTCCACTGTCTCACTTACTCACTCCAACACAACACATCTATACACCCGGCACACAAAAGACTAGTTGTTTAGTAGAACACTCAATACTAATCATTATACCGCAATTAAAACCAGCATTTCTGCATTTCTAGGTCCCAACTGCTGATTACAGTGAAATCATTTACTCAAACTCTTTTTTTTTGTGTGTGTGTGTGTGTGTGTGTGTGTGTGTTTGATCTCACATGCACAGAAAGGAATTAATTTTCAGCCAGTGACAAATACACTGTGGTCAAGCAGTCCTATCTGTCAAGGCAACAAAGTAGAGAAAGATTAGGCAGTGGTTTAAAGGATAATCATTTGCTGTTCCCATCTTGACCAAAGGAAAATATTCGGAAACATAAACCAAGCGAGAGATTCAAACGAGGATGAATAGCTGAGAAACAAGCCGCTGTAACTTGGCCAATACTCACATCAAACTGGCCACGCAGGCCAACTCTTAATGGTTGGACGCTGTGTTAAATCATTGTTTTTTTTCTTCTCACAAACAACAGACGAGTTATCTGTTTCTTGTCATGGTGCGGCCATGCTCCCAGCTGTGGCATCTGTCTTATTTATGCGGTGACATACACAACATCGACAAAACGCTCAAACTTGTTAGTTGTCAGAGGTCTGTATCATGCAATATCAAATCACAGCTTCTAAATGTCCGTGCCATATACAGTACAGTAAAACCTATAATAAGAAAAAAACCTACACAGCGTATTTTACATACTGTACACATGCTCATTTCTCCGGTGTAACAAGCAAAGTGTTCCAAATCAACACCAGGTTTGTGATCACGCTACTCACAAACTAAACATTTCTGCAATTTTCTCATTAAGAGGCCAAACTACTGGTTAGATCAGCGCACCACAGAGGAATTCCCTGAAAACTCCTTTCCTGTGCTGCTGAATCCCACACCAAATGGAGCTGATGGACCACACCACACATTCTGGGGTCCTACAGTACGTGATTTTTATGTTTTATGTCTCTGGAGTAAACGCTTTATCTAATAAGAGAAGTAAGTGTGTGAAAACAGGAAAGTAGGTCTGTGCTGTGTTAATGCCCAGAGTGCAAAAATAAAGTGAGACTGTTGTTTCAGTGTAGTGTGTTCAGTGCATTCTGTGTCCAGACTCTCTTGAGGCTGTTTATTCAGGGTGGATTTAGGCTTCGCCTGAGTCAGGCATGTAGAATGGATCAGTGTCTCTAGATTAATCTATAAGTTCAGCTTCCTGTGCCTGTGACAGCTGGCCTGATGGGTACAGTACGGCCCCTTCCAAGCATAGACCTCGACCCAATGACTGCTCAACCATGAACTACTGAGCCTCTTTCCATCTCTTTCTCTCTCTCTCTCTCCATCTTGCTCTGGGACATGCCTGAATGGGTGGCGAGAGCCCGGCTGATTTATACTACCCTGATCCACTTGATCTTAAAGAGAAGGATTGGCAATTTTTTTTCAGCAAGGCCACAGGAGCTTCTGTCTTAGGCTGTGGGTTTGTCTGAATTTAGTGTCTGGAGTGTG